>NC_139545.1:19286288-19480640 GCF_965153285.1 Podarcis tiliguerta | reverse complement strand
TACCACCCGAACTTAAAAAAAAAAAAATGCTGCTCCAAAACAAATTGCTTATTACTGTTAATTATGGCACCTACTTCCTCACACAGAAATAAGCACCAACAAAACTCTGCTCTGTGAAGCTTTTATAACATTTCTGTTTCAAAATCCTCTTTTCAAAATGCTAATTGATCCTCTAAATGAACTTTATTAATCATTGATGGAAAACTGGCAGCAACCTATTAGTGCCGGCTTTGGCAACCGCCTTAAAGTGTCCAATTAGGTCGAAGTGTCCAATCAAGAAATCTCTGGAAAGAAATTAGGGCAGAATCTTTAAGCCTAATTCGCTTTGGAGCAGGGTAGAAAAAGTAACGCAGACAAATTCACATGATGTGTGGGTGGGGCGGAGAATTGTAGAAAAACAGTGTCTGAGAGTTTAGGGTTTGGTGCTGCTGTTATGATACTGCACTTAATACAGTCAAACAATTTCCTACTTGCCTGCTCACCTGGAGTGAGATGCAATTGACCCTTGAAGAATAGTCAAGTGGCAAAGTCCAAATACATTCAGTTTCTTCCCCTTAAGAGCATCGTGCCTGTCTGTCATGCCTTCATTATCCTGTTAATGTTTCCAGTTTCCCCATATCAATGAAAGTACAGTAGTTAATTTTCTGCCAAATGAGCAGATGCAGTAACAATGCAATCCTATAACAGAAAGTACCACTAAGCTCCATCTTACTTACTCCCAGGCAAGTGTGTGTGTGTATAGGATTGCAGAGAAATTGAAAGCCTTAATATTTAAAAAATATACCTCCGCTATGTTTCATAACATAAACAATTATCCCACTTTAAAGCTCTATTTGTAGGTGTTGTGATGAGCTCTTTTTGGAGACATCAGCAATCATAACACAGTAGATCCTGCAAGCATTTTCTGCAAGTGATTCTGGCCTCAGTCCAATTTCAATAATAGTTGTTGTTTTAATTTGGAAACAACTGTTTCTAATGTATCATCAAGCTCTAAGCTCAAAAATCTGACAAGTCTGCTCCTTACTTTCACTTAGCCAGTTGCCCATATTTTATTTTCTACAATGTTTTTTGCTTAATATGCCCCTCCCCAGGGACGTGTGTGGCACTGTGAGTTAAACCACTAGGGCTTCTGATCAGAAGGTCGGTGGTTCGAATCCTCGCGACAGGGTGAGCTCCCGTTGCTCGGTCCCTGCTCCTGCCAACCTAGCAGTTCAAAAGCATGTCAAAGTGCAAGTAGATAAATAGGTACCGCTCTGGCGGGAAGGTAAACAGTGTTTCCATGTGCTGCTCTGGTTCGCCAGAAGCGGCCACATGACCTGGAAGCTGTACGCCGGCTCCCTCGGCCAAGAAAGCAAGATGAGTGCTGCAACCCCAGAGTCGGCCACGACTGGACCTAATGATCAGGGGTCCCTTTACCTTTTATGCCCCTCCCCAATTAAAAACACCCGTATGCCATTTAGCTTTTTCTTTTTTCGACTTCTTTAATACACAAGAGGTTTTTGAAACTATAGTTCAGTATCGGTCAGTTGTTTTGCTGGGGGGGGGGGACCAGCTGTAGAAAATTACTCATTGCCACTGAAATGTTGCTAAGATTTTTGCAGTAGTCGGCTGTTAATTTTGTGATTGCAGAATCAAATATTTAATATTTGTTTTACTTCTAGATTATCTGTAGTAGGCATGTACATATACATACCCTCCAACATTTCTCCGATGAAAATAGGGATGTCATTATTATTATTATTATTATTATTATTATTATTATTATTATTCCATTTATACCCTGCCCATCTGACTGGGAAGCAAAATCTATCCTGTGTTGACATATTTAAAATGTAATTAATTCAAACATACAAGTTAAAAAACATATATAAAAACATAGTAAAACGTTAAGCTTTTTTAAAAAACCATCCCTATAAAGGGCTGCCTTCACATGGCTTGGATCATTCTATACCCTTCTCCATTTCTCAGATGAAAATAGGGACGTCCTAAGGAAAAGCAGGACATTTCAGGATCAAATAAAAAACCAGGACGGCTTCTGTAAATCTGGGACTGTCCCCGGAAAATAGGGACACTTGGACAGTCTGCATATGCAGCCTTTGAGGCAACATATGACTTAAACTGCGGCATTCTGCATTCCACTGGGTTTATTCTATACCCTTGGCTTTTCAGCCTCAAGCAACCTGCTAAACCGAAGGCGTTATGAACAATCTGGCGGACTGCCACATCAGGTTGTCATGTCATGTAGGTTACGTGTTGTGTAGGCCTGCTCCAAAGACATAATTTACTATAATTTAACTTGCAATGGCAAAAGGGTCAACAGTGCTTTTGTTGCACACAGTTGACAATTTCATTAATTGTAAGAATTAAAGCATTCAGAACAGGAAAAATTTGTGCGGTGTGGGGCTGAGACACAAATGTCTTGATGTCCTTTCCAGATTTCCTGGCTCCGTGCTGTGGAAACCTTGGTTTGCCTGTACTTTTTTTAAAAAAAAAAAGCAAAAAAAGAACACCCCTCTTTTCGGCCATAGTGTCTCGTGTCAATACTACCCATAAATAATTATATAATATGAAACAATGTAAGTAGCAATTTATCCTTCAAACGCACAGGTGTTAGTAACAGTTGTGCAAAGGACCTCTATAACGTTACGCCATTGACAAAGATCTAGAACAATGTCACAATTATATTGCACAGTATAAAGTATTTTCCCATGTGAGAGCGTAAGTGGAGCTGTTGTTTACCAGCAAAGAGAACCAGACATCTATGAGAAACTCACAAGCAGAAGTCAAAAGGCAAGAGCTCACTTTCCTCGAGCTTCTCGGCAGTTTCTATACAGAGGTATAAAGGCTTCTCGAGGTAACATATAGTTATCATGATTTGTAGCCATTAATAGGATTAACTTCAAGGAATTTATGTCTATTTTCCTGCTTGCAGACTTCCTACAGGCATCTGGTTGGCCACTGAAAACAGGATGCCATTGGCAAGCAAAAAGCAGCAAAAAGGACATTCAAAGACCTTATTGATGCCCAGATGAGGGGTGGGTGGGGTGGGGTGGGGCAGTCTGAGGGCCACATTCCATTTGGGACAACCTTTCAAGGGCCACATGCAAGTGGTGGATGGCCCAAGGCAAAAATGGGTGACCCCACAAACACACATTCCACCTTTGTATACACTAGTGGCCAAAATTGTGGAAACTTTTTGGGAAAAGTGTATTTCTGAGGTTTGATGGCGCATAACACCACTTTTATATTTTTTTAGTAATACCATAAAATTATATATCAGTGCAAAGATAATTTAATGAAGACTGTAACGCAACAAAGTTTGTTCAATTATCTGTATTCTATCAAAAGTTATAGCCAAATAACCAGAAAAAGGAAGCACAACTTGCTTAGGTTGATATACAGTATTCCTTCATTTGAATGTAGCCAATGAGCAGGAGTGTTTAGAGAGCCAACCAGGTGTTAAAGGTAAAGGACCCCTGACCATTAGGTCCAGTCGTGGCCGACTCTGGGGTTGCGGCGCTCATCTCGCTTTATTGGCCAAGGGAGCCGGAGTACAGCTTCCGGGTCATGTGGCCAGCATGACTAAGCCGCTTCTGGCGAACCAGAGCAGCACACAGAAACGCTGTTTACCTTCCCGCCAGAGTGGTACCTATTTATCTACTTGCACTTTGATGTGCTTTCGAACTGCTAGGTTGGCAGGAGCAGGGACCAAACGGAGCTCACCCCGTCGCAGGGATTCAAACCGCCGACCTTCTGATCAGCAAGCCCTAGGCTCTGTGGTTTAGACCACAGCGCCACCCGCGGAAATACACTTTTTCCAAAAGGTTTCCACAATTTTGGCCACTAGTGTAGCTGACACTTGCACACTTCTTTCTGCTCTCCATCCAGGAAGGCAAAAAGGCACAGATCAGCAAGGCCAAAACAGTGACAGTGCAAACAGACCTGGTGAGAGTCAGAGCCAGGGAGAGGCGCCGAGCTGAGAAGAGTTCGAGCAAGAAAGAGAAGTTCGGAGAGCCTTTGTGCAACTGTCCTTTGCGCAACTGTTATCTTGGTTCCAAGATCTGAGGTTCCCCACTCCTGATCGAGGGAAACAGACACAACAGGAAGAGCCATGGTACCGGTCTCTTATAGAAAATT
Organism: Podarcis tiliguerta; assembly: GCF_965153285.1. Classification (NCBI taxonomy): domain Eukaryota; kingdom Metazoa; phylum Chordata; class Lepidosauria; order Squamata; family Lacertidae; genus Podarcis; species Podarcis tiliguerta. The sequence goes on along the minus strand of NC_139545.1, from coordinate 19,476,503 downwards.
AAGCTGGTGTTCTCTCAGGCAGAGATTTCCCTCTGCCTCACCTCCCACAGTGAAAAGATAGAGCTCAGTAGGGAGAACATGAGGCTGTCTCGCCAAGAGTGGTGCATGCTCTGGTTATCCCCCCACTTAGACTACTGCAATGCGCTCTACGTGGGGCTACCTTTGAAGGTTACTCGGAAACTACAACTAATCCAGAATGTGGCAGCTAGACTGGTGTCTGGGAGTGGCTGCCAAGACCACATAACACCGGTCCTGAAAGACCTACATTGGCTCCCAGTATGTTTCCGAGCACAATTCAAAGTGTTGGTGCTGATCTTTAAAGCCCTAAAGGGATACCTGAAGGAGCGTCTCCACTCCCACCGTTTAGCCTGGACATGGAGGTTCAGCTCTGAGGGCCTTCTGGTGGTTCCCTCCCTGCAAGAAGTGAGGTTTCAGGGAACCAGGCAGAGGGCCTTCTCGGTAGTGGCACCCACACTGTGGAACGCCCTTCCATCAGATGTCAAGGAAAGAAACAACTATCTGACTTTTAAAAGACATCTGAAGGCAACCCTGTTTAGGGAAGTTTTTAATGTTTGATGTTTTATCGTGTTTTTAATATTCTGTTGAGAGCCACCAAGAGTGGCTGGAGAGATATAAATAATAAATTATTATTATTGTTGTTATTACTCTTAAATCTCAGGTTCCCCTCAGATTGGGCAAAACATTCCTAAATTGTCAACTCTACAATTGTACGATTCTATGAACACATTGGAACTATCACCCTGCATTACACATTGTTTTTTGCGCAAAGCAAAAAACTCAAGATGGTAACCTAGATTTCAACAGACAGCAGTTATATTAAAAAAGATTGTTGGAGTAAATAGATGGAAAAATTGAATGTCCTCGACAACCCTATACTACCATTAGCAAAATCCCAACCAACGTCAGTAGTTTATTTAGGAAATTCCTGTGGCGAGGATGGCACATGGAACTATCTGGAAGCAGCAGGAGGTAAATCATGTTTCATACTTGGCAAACGATACACAAACCCACCGAGGGAGAGGGAGCAGATCTTTGTGGCATCCTTTTAATCAGCAATCACATAGATCATTTCAACTCTGCTCCTCTCCTTTTGCCATTTTAAACTCTAGCAGACAACACAAAATATTGACTATGAAAGCAGAATCCTTGTTCCTGACTGTCAGACGAAAGACAGCTAAAAACCAGCGTTTCGTGGAACGAGGCCTGACATACTTCTGTCTGACTTCTCTGCTCATATTTGGATGAGGAAGACTGGAATGCCCTCAGGGAGGTCAGCTACCAAGTCACATCTGATTTAATTATCAGTGATAGGAACATGCAAATTTTGGTCCCAGCTTCCACTTGAGAGATTAGCGCCTCAATAAATTCTGAGGAGGCCTCGCCAACCAGCTGCGTTATCCCAACACTTCCTGAACCAAAGGAAGGCAACAATTTGTACCTTTACAACACAACTCCCTTTGTTTAGATTCTCCCCCACTTTCACTAGGCCCCAAAATTTAACACGATAGACCAGGTAGGACACCACACTGCCCAAATTCAGCTGTCTTGAAGCGCTGCAGCTAGGAATTGAGGACAAACTACCATATCTTAACTAGAAAACCACCGTTAGCAAATAGGTTAGTATGCACCTCTACTGGCTTGTCCACCCCCCCCCCCAAGCTTTTTCTGTCGGTTTCTAGTATCCCTGCCTCAATCTGAAAGACCTTGATAATCTGGCAGCCCTAATTTTAATCCAGGAAAAGGTGCTCCTTCAAAGTTCATGTGCAAAATCTTAACCTAAAACCATAGGAACCTGCCGTACATGAAGTCAGATCATTGGTCGGTCTAGTTCAGTGTTTTCTACACCAGGACTGAGGGTCTGCGGCCTTCCAGATGTTGCCAGACTTCAGCTTCCATCATACCTGGCCATTTGACATGCTGGCTGAGGTTGGTGGAAGTTGGGAGTCCCTATCCTTGGACTACTGACTGAAAGCAGCTGCCCAGGCTTTCAGACAAAGCATCTTTCTTAAGGCTACCCAGAGACATTGCTGGAATTGAACCTGGCGCATTCTGCATGTGTGCTGCCATTGAGTGACGGCTGAAAACACCAGGAGGAGGGAATCTCAGCCCCACCGCACCACATCAATTGCAGCTCTCTGGCTCCTGCTAGCTAGGGATGATGGGAGTTGTAGTCCTAACTAGGAATGATGGGAGTTGTAGTCCAACAACAACTGGGGACCCAGACTCTTCCTCCGCTCCCCCCTTCCAGTGTTTAAGCTTACTGAAATGTGTCCTTGAAGCGTGATAATGCCTCTTAACTTTTCTGCATGCTGGATGGAAAAGTGTGCATAGCAACTTTTGCCTTTTGCATGGCTGGCCTGGAGCCTACCTTATACAAGGTATGATTCACACCTGTTGCTCTGCCGGCCATAGCCGTAGCCAGGATTTTGGGGGGCAGGCAGAACCTCAGTTTGCAATGTATCTTTATTGAATTTTATTGATTGGGGGCAGATGCCCCCCTGCCCACCCCAGCTCCCTTGCCCATGCTGCCGGCTTTGGCATTTATTTATTTTTTGCCTCAAGTCCTGCCTACTATTGGGCAAGCCAAAATTAGCTCAGTCAGTAGAGCACGAGACTCTTAATCTCAAGGTTGTGGGTTCGAGCCCTGAGTTGGGCAAAAGATTCCTGCATCGCAGGCGGTTGGACTAGATGACCCTCGGATCCCTTCCAACTCTACCATTCTGTGATTCCATAATCCGGAAAGTTGCCCACGAGGGTATGCGACCACGAGGGCAGAAAGGGTTTCCCCCCACCCCCAACTCTGCCTTACACACAGCTGACTGAGGAACTTGAACCCCATTGATCTGAGTGGGATTTGCGCTGGGCCCCACTCACACATTCCGGAGAAAGCCTTGTTCCCTGCCCACAGGGCTGGGACAGTAAGAGCCAGCTTCCCCTTGTGGGATGGGCGCATCCCAGCCCCATTCCCACCCCGGGGTGGCGAGAGGAACAAGCCCCACGCCATGAGTGCAACGACGCTTTTTCCGTTTCCGAGGGAAACGCGCAGAGACACGGGATCATCACACTTCGCGAGCTGTCAGCTCTCCGAGGGCTGACTAATCCGCTTTAATCATCTTGAAAGGGGGCCAAGTAGTCGCTTTCTGCGGTTTTGTCCTGGCCGAGCCACTTCCTTTTCCAACCGCCCTTGTCGCCGCCGCCGCTGCAGAAACTAATCAGCTCTTAATGACCCACGTGCAGGAGATGAGAGGCGCTCCGTCCTCCTCCTCCTCCTCCTCCCCTCGAAAGGACCAGAAGCGCGGAGTCGGAAGGGGACCCCCGGGGTCATCTAGACCAACCCCGCGTAACGCGCGCCCATAATCTCTCTCTCCCTCCCCTGGAAACTCCCATTTCTGTCCTGCGGGCCTCCCCGTTTGCCGCGTTACGAAGTCCCTGCCTGCCTCCCGCTCCGTCCAGTCTCCGCCTCCGTCCGCGTCGCGCTGGCTTTTGCAAAGCAACCCCCTCCGGGCAGGGAAGGGAGAGACGGGGAGGAGGAGGGCCGGAGGGCGGCTGGCCGGGCCGGGGGCGCGAAGGGAGGAGGGCCTCACCTGCCAAGCGCGGGCTCGGAAGACCCAAAGCGAGACGCCGGCGAGGCTGCGGCGCTTCCCACGGCGAGAGGCGGCCTGTGTCCTCGAGTGACCCGGTCGGGGGCGGGAGGGAGAGCGAGAAGGAGGGAGGGAGGGAGGGAGGGAGGCAGCGAAAGGGAGAGCGCGCAGGCGAGGGAGTGACACAAATGGAGCAGGACGCCGGGTTCTCTGGGCAAAACAGAGGCGGCTCTTTCCTCGCTGGGCGCATTCTCTCTTCTCTCTCCCCCCCCCCCCGCTCCCACTCTGCTTTTTCTTGCCCCGACACGCGCCGGCTGTTTCACACGACCAGCGGAACTCGCAGCTAGATAGCCGGCGCGTGTCCGGGCAAGAGAAAGCAATCTAGCTGCGAGTTCCGCCGGTCGTGTGAAACAGCCGGCGCGTGTCGGGGCAATAGAAAACAGTTTCACACCAGCGGCGGAACTCGCAGGCTGACGTTCGGGGATGCAGGCGAGCTGAAGAAGGCGCCAGACGCAGCTGGATTGCCAGCCCCTCCTAGCCCCCAAAATATACCGGTATACACACACACACACACACACACACACACACACACATATAAATATATATAGTTTTTATTAAAGTTTTTATGTGTGTTGCAAAACACAGGGAAAGATAAGGTACATCGATTGCCCCCTCCCCTTATTAAAGTAGATGCCGGCACCGATCCTGCCCATGATTCCTCGAAAAGGGGCCACTTCAGGGGGGCGGGAGGGGGGGCAGCTGCCTGCCTAAATCAATACAAATCTGAGGTTCTGCCCCCCCCCTAACAAAAGCCTGCCCCCCACCCCTAAACAAAAATCCTGGCTATGACCATGGGCCATTTCCCCAGCTGTGTGTGTGCATAGGGTTGTATCTTAAACCTTTAAATTGCCCTGCAACCCAGGTTCTTAGCTGGTGGTGCCCTTAGAGCAGAGGCCTCATTGCCCTGGTCCATAGGAGCCAAGGTACCTTCAACCCCACCCCCAATAAAATATTTGAGGGGGTCAGCCCCCCTGCCCCCGTTGATGGACATTGCCATTCAAATGGTGTGCGTGTGCCACATCATGTGGCTCATCATACAAGGTGGGGCTTACCTCCCCCACCCCAATATTTCAATTCATGGCACCCTGGCATAGAGTTGTGCCTTAGAGCTTAAAAAGGCCCTGTTGCCCAGGTTCTTAGCTGGTGCTGACGTCAGGGCAGAGACCTGCAGAAGGGCGCCTAACCGCAGCATAGCTGGGTTACCAGGTTTCGAAAGGGAATAAGTCTTATCACAATGGCTGCGTTCTACATCTGATTACGGGGAGCGAGGGCCTGATTTAGATGAAGAGAGGCCCTAGGCTATTCCACTTGTGAGGCCCCTCCGCACCCCCCACCCTCACAACTAGAAGAAAATGGAAGAGTGTTATAAACAAAATTGAGTGAAGCCAAGGATGATGACGGGTATTTAAAATTCTGCAATTCACAATTTCTCCTCTAAAGGACATAAGATATTATTGTTAAATACCATGGTGATTTTTAAAAATGCATAAAATTAACACAGAAAAACTTTTGCAATAACTCAACTTTGTACATCTTTTGTGGCCTGGGCAGGCCTGGAACTAGTTCCCATGTCTTGTTCCTTTCTAAGGAATCAAGTTCAGTCTTCATGGCATTTAACCCTGGGCAGGCCGGGTCGTCCTCTTATATACCTGCTGGGAATGGCAAGGCATCTGACCCTCACCTGAATCTCATAGCTCTCCTAACGGGTACTTTGGTCTCCTCACCAGATACCAGGCACTCTACTATTCAAATTAGGCCCCAGTGTTTTTGTTACAATCCCCTTCTCAATTAAGTAATCAATTTTAATCTAGAATTTAAATTCTCAAAACTTTCTTATTTGTTAATTCAAGCAAGTAAACTATTGCTCTCACTTCATTACAAACAGTATTTCTACCTGCAACACACTTGAGTAAAGCTACTTTTCTTCCTTTCACAGATATTTTGTTGCCATTTGGAACTGTAGCTGCCTCTGATTAGTTATCATTTAACTCTTGAGGGAAATAATTAATAACAAATTAACCGAAACAAAAACGCAAAATAAAAAGCAAAAACAAAAGCGCCAAACTTAATCCATTCCAAAAGTCTGTTTGACTTCTGAAATGTTTGAAAACAAAGGCGCAGATTCTGATTGGTGCAAGTGCCCCGGAAACAATAACTGACAGCTACATCAGATGTCCGGCTTCTGAAAAATGTCCAAAAACCGGAACACTTACTTCCGGGTTTTTGGCATTTGGGAACCAAGGTGTTTGAGTACCAAGGTACCACTATAGGTGGGATCATTTCACATCAAAGAGTTTCTGTATGCCTTTGAATATCAGTAGTTGGGGAACACGTGGCAAAAGTGCTGTTGCACAGCGCTTGTGACCTGCTTGTACATGGTTGGCCACTTTGAGAACAGGATCCTGAGCCAAAGGCACCTTTGGCCTGATTCAGTAGGCCTATTTTTACTTTCTTGGGCTCCATGATCACTGCAGATGGTGACAGCAGCCACGAAATTAAGAGACGCCTGATTCTTGGGAGGAAAGCAATGACAAACCTAGACAGCATTTTAAAAAGTAGAGACATCACCTTGCCAACAAAGGTCCGTATAGTAAAAGCTATGGTTTTCCCAGTAGTGATGTATGGAAGTGAGAGCTGGACCATAAAGAAGGCTGATCGCCGAAGAATTGACGCTTTTGAATTATGGTGCTGGAGGAGACTCTTGAGAGTCCCATGGACTGCAAGAAGATCAAACCACTCCATTCTGAAGGAAATCAGCCCTGAGTGCTCACTGGAAGAACAGATCGTGAAGCTGAGGCTCCAATACTTTGGCCACCTCATGAGAAGAGACGACTCCCTGGAAAAGACCCTGATGTTGGGAAAGATGGAGGGCACAAGGAGAAGGGGACGACAGAGGACGAGATGGTTAGACAGTGTTCTCAAAGCTACCAACATGAGTCTGACCAAACTGCGGGAGGCAGTGGAAGACAGGAGTGCCTGGCGTGCTCTGGTCCATGGGGTCACGAAGAGTCGGACACGACTGAACGACTAAACAACAACAACAACATTTTTTACAAACCACAGTGCACATTGCCATCTAAAGAAGGAGGTCCCTCCAAAACCAGAGTCTAAAATGAACTTGCTGCACCACCATTTTTAACAATATTGGATTGTTTCATAGGGTGACACCTGGGAGGGGACAGGTGGTGTGGCTGTTTTAATCTAACTTTTGCACGGCCGTGAAACAAATTCAGCAACAGGCACAGCTTTCCTAGCAGCCAGAAAAAACATCAAAGAGGTTTGTGGCTCCTTAAAGACCAACCGATTTATTACGGCGCAAGTTTTCATTACATGCGGCTAGAGGCAAATTCATTAGAATGCCATCGTAAATAAAACCTTGCTGTTTTTGCCGCTGCAGACTGACATCGATACCCCTCTGGAAGTTCTTTCCTGGCAGAGAAAAGGCCATGATGGGGCAGTTTCACCCCTGCAGTTGCTTCCGGCCGTCCAGCACACAGACCCAGCCAGGAAAAGCCCAAGCTTCTCATTCCCTTTAACAGAAAACAGTGTATTTTTAAGACACTGGCGAGAATGCCATAGTTGAGATGGTACTGATGCCCGTGGCTCACTCATCTGTACGAGACTGAGGCATGAACAGTGCTATCTGCAGAAAACCTGACTGATGTTTGTTCAAATCCAGTGGTAAACAGCAGGTTTTCCCAGGGAAAGCAGTGGGACAAGAAAACCCCCCAAAAAGTGTAAAGAAGAAGAAGGTACCTTTTAGCATATGTGGTGGCCATGTAAGGTTATAAAGGCTTTCTGGGAAATGATATATAATGAACTGAAAAAAAATGTTTAAAATAACTTTTTAAAAAACTCTTTCTATTAGGAATTATAGGTACCGACATCCCAAAGGAACAGAAAAGACTTTTTATGTATGCAACAGCAGTAGCAGGGATGCTACTAGCCCAGAGATGGAAAGAAGAAAGAGTCCTAGCCAGAGAGGAATGACAAACTAAGCTGTTAGACTACGGTGAAATGGCAAAAGTGGCCGGAAAACTCAGAGACCAAGAAGACAAGAAATTTAAGAAATAATGGGGAAAGTTTATAATTTATTTAGGAGACCACTGTAAGCAGATGAAAACATTAGCAGGATTTTAATCTCACTTGCAAATACTATGGACACTATGGATAGACATAAAATATAGATTATGAAATAATATGCAGTTGAAAATGCTGACAACAGGACCCACAGAGGGAAAAGTGGGAATTCCCAAGATTCAGAGTAATCTCTTTACATGGGTGCATATTTGGTCTGGTTATAAATTCATATTTGTAAAATCAAATAAAAATGGTTTGGGATGGGGGAGGAAGGAAAAAACCCCAAAACCTGGAAAGCACAGGGCCATGCTTACAAACTACGGCACAACCAGAAGTCTGGGGAAGCCCATAGCAGAAGGCAGGGAAGCACACTTCTAGGTCTTCCTTTTTCTTTTTCAAAGGAGGAGGGCTAATGTCATCTGCTAGCTGCTATGGCTTCTACTTCTTCTGTCTGTTCATGTGCTTTTAAACTTTGTTAATTCAAAATAGTACAGCCATCAAAACAAAAGCAGATGGCAACTATTAGATCACAATGACAGCTGAAACGAGAACAACACACTTACCCCCCCCCAATGTGAGCAGACAGTAAGAGATGAAGAGAGGGGGGAATCCCCGAAGAGAAACATGAAAATGCAACAGTAAAGCAATTATTTGCATACACCAGAAGCAAGAAAGCAGCTAGGGTAGGTGTTAGCTGGTTAGATGACAAGGAGATTGTAAGAAAGGTGAGAGAGTTCCTCCATCTGTTTTCGCTGACTATGGAAGACAAAGGTCAGGTACCCGTGCCTGAGCTGATTTGATCAGGAAGGGAGTCCGAAGAACTGAGACAAGCAGCGGTGACAAGGGATGAAGTTTTGGGCCTTATTGCTAAATTAAAAATTAACAAATCGCTGAGTCCAGATGGTATCAACCCTGAGAGTTCCTGAAGAGCTCGGTTGTGAAATTGCTAGTCTTCTAACAAAAACGTGTAACGTGTCCCTTTTATCTGAGGACCGGAAAGCAGATGATATAACCACTACTTAAAAAAAAATAACAATGAATACAAGAGAGATCCCAAGAATTACAGATTAGAAAGTGACACACAATGTGGCGCAAGAAGTCCTAATCCCATACTCTAATGGAGTTTGAGGTGGCAGTAACTGCTCAAGAAAGGGATCTTGGGGTTGTGGTGGACAGGACAATGAAATCGGCAACCCAGTGTGCAGTGAGTGAATTCCGCAGTAGGGATCATTCTTTTATACAAACAGATGGTGGAACCAAACTTGGAATACCGTGTACAGTTCTGGTCACTGCTTCTCAAAAAAAGGATACTGTAAAACTGTACAGAAAAGGGCAACCAAAATTATCAGGCCCCCAACGAGGAAAGGTAACAATGCCTGGTGCATTTTAGCTATATGCAATACCCATGTTCAGAGCCAACATGCATCTTGATAGGTAAAGGTAAAGGAACCCTGGACAGTTAAGGCCAGTCAAAGGTGACTATGGGGTTGCGGCGCTCATCTCGCTGAAAAAGGGAGTCGGTGTTTGTCCACAGACAGCTTTCCGGGTCATGTGGCCAGCATGACTAACCTGCTTCTGGCGCAACGGGACACTGTGACGGAAACCAGTGCACATGGAAACACCATTTACCTTCCCGCTGCAGCGGTACCTATTTATCTACTTGCGCTGGTGTGCTTTTCGAACTGCTAGGTTGGCAGGAGCAGGGACAGAGCAACAGGAGTTCACTCCATCGCGGGGATTTGAACCGCCGACCTTCTGATTGGCAAGCCCAAGAGGCTGAGTGGTTTAGGCTACAGCACCACCTGCGTCCGCATCTTAATACCAGTAGCTGGGAAGAACAGGTAGAGACAGCTATTACCGTATCACCTGCTTTGGAACTTCCCATGGGCACCTGGATGGCTACTGTGAGAAGCGGGACGCTGGACTAAGACAGGCCTTGGGTCTAATCCAGGAGGGCTCTTATCACCACAATACAAATCACTGAGAGCTCGTGTATAGTCACTTTGTCAGGCTTCAATGACTGCTGTGCCTTTGCACTGTACTGAATGGGACTGGAGATAACCCGAGTTGAAATCCCCACTCAGTGACTAAACTCTCCCTGGGTAGTCTTGGGCTAATCATTCTTTCAGCCGAACCTACCTTGCAGGGCTATTAAGAGAGTGAAATGGGTGGGTGCGGAGAGCCGTGTGCCCTGGCCTGAATTCCTGGATTACGTGTTTTCAATCCAGAAGCTGCATTCAAATGTTTGCCTCTCTGTCTTCATAGACAATAGTCGCTGCCAAGAGTTATGTCCAGCACTGCACAGCATATAAAACGCAACAATTAAACCAGGCACATACAACCGTGCAATGCTCCCTGCTTAGCCTGCATTTAAAAAACTGAATATTTATGAACAATATCTAACTCAAGCGCTTCCCAGAGAGAAGTAATGTGGAATTTGCCTGCTTATCTAATCTACAGAGGTCAAAGTCCTGTTGGAATTGCATTAATGTTAACTGACCATGCCCTGTGTCCTGTACAGCTGCTGCTTCCCTGCCCTTTCCTTTTGGAGTCTCTCTCAGTGTACTTTTCTCCTGGGTGAGCCATGACTTTATTTTTCCTCTCTCCTGGCAGGTCCTTCAGGACGAACCTTGACCCACTTCCCTTCACTTTCCTGTGCGCTGGGGTTGGAAGGGGTTGTGGAAGACATCAGCCGAATGAAGATTGATTTGGGGCATCTTTGGAATGGGGTTTCTGTGGTTTGGATGCAGTGGTTGAATGCTAAACCTTAGAAAGGGTATTCTAAAATAACCACATGAAGAGGAGAATCACTTTGCCACGGTCATCACCATCATCATCATCATCATCATAATATATTATTTATACCCCACCCATCTGGCTGTTTCCCCCCAGCCACTCTGGGCAGCTCCCAACAGAATATTAAAAACACGATAAAGCATCAAACGTTAAAACAGGGCTGCCTTCAGATGACTTCTAAAAGTCAGATAGTTGTTTATTTCCTTGACATCTGATGGGAGGGCGTTCCACAGGGTGGGCGCCACTACCAAGAAGGCGCTCTGCCTGGTCCCTGTAACCTCACTTCTCGCAGGGAGGGAACGTCCAGAAAGCCCTCAGAGCTGGAAATTCTGTCATGTAAATTCTGTTCCACTACCTATGCCAATCTCTCTGTTCTCCCATCTATGGACCACAGAGTTCATATTAATTCAATCCACAAAGCAGATGTACCTTTCAGTACTGAAGAAGTCCTTGAATTATTCTGGGAGCACTTCTGCTTCCAGCGTATTCTTGTTGCCAAATTGGTTGGATTATAGAAAATGTGGGCTTACGTAATAGTCCTCTGCACTCATACTGCTTGCATTATTTAAAACATGAATAGTTACTGAGCTTCTTCTGAAAAAGCTGAGATTGTTTTCCCCACCTCGCAAGATAATTCAGTGGGATTTTAGTTCAACCAGATTTAAGTACTGCCGAAAATACTGCCTGGTACACTATTGGCTGGACTTAGCCCGGTGCGTTTCTGGCCAGGTCTAACAGTAATGGTGACTTTGCTCCATCTTCTCCCTCTATCCACGCGCAAATAAAGCAAAGTAAAATTATCCTAATGACAGATGTATTTAGAATCAAGGATAAGATTTCTATACTCCCACGGATGAGTGCAAGTCACTTGACTCTTGCTAATTAATCTCCTGCTGAGAAACAAGTGTGGTTTAGGAAACCGTAAAAGGGATTAAATAACAAATAAAGCAAGAAAAGGATTAAATAACATTACGGCTTTCATTGTCAGGGCAACCCTATCCTCCTGCTATATCAATGACTACTGTCAGCTGCCAGCACACAAGGCCTAACACCAGCATAGTGTTGTTGCATGCTTGCACCCCAATTCTTTGAGCAGTGAGAACTCCAGGGGTGCAATTCAGGCAGGGGGTAATGAATATGCTTGTCAATTAGCATGAATTTTAAAAATATGGGCGAAGTAAGACCCGCTGAGTCCAATGGGAGTTACTCCTAAGGCTGTAATCCTGCTGTTTCCCCCCATAAGGCATCAATTCCCATTGAACTGAATGGATCTTACTTCCAAGGAAGCCCACATAGGATTGGACTTCACAATAAACTGAAGCAGCGAGTCCATACATGTGAAGAAATAAACAGCTCCGTGGCAGGCTTTCTCAGTCCCTGCAGTCATCTGGTCACCTGTACCATCGTACAAAGTGATACGGAAGACTTTGCCGTGCCACGAAATCTGCAACAGGAGATGTGTTGAAATTGTCCTGTGTGTAAAGCTGAAGAGGAAAACAGAAGCCCCTTAGTGGTGAAGGCTGGTTCTGCACTCTTTTTGGAAGAAATCCAAGATGCTTTGTTGTGAAGATGCATGATTTGTATGCTGAGCGGAGCTGTCTGCAACGTGTGCTTAATTGTAACCGCCTTTCCAGCCACCTTCAGTAACTTAGAGTGTGTGTCCTGAGTATCACTGGGAGTACAGCTCTGGTCAAGAAAGGAGACGAAGACCGAGAACCACTTCTGTCCCTCAGTTAGTAAAAGCAGAAGTGCTGATCAGTTGCTGTTAGACCTGGTTGCTACTAGGTCCATATGCTGAATGTTTGAAACAAAGATTTGCTAGCTTTTGCAAACAACTCTGTGCTGCAATGGCTACTGACCCAAATCCCTTACAATAGGGCTCATCTCTCCTGGCTGAAGTCACTACTAGGATGAGATGTTCGTAGCCACATTTGTACCTAGGATCTCGCATACACTTCCTTTTAGCTCAGGTGGCACAATGGATCAGTGCGTCTGGCTGTTAACCAGGGACAGCTGTGGGCAGGATTCCTGTATTGCAGGGGGTTGGACTAGATGACCCTCCAGGTCCCTTCCAACTCCCAATTCTATGATTCTATGAATAAGAGCCTCTTTGCTATCACCCGCTGGTTGGAATACCAATTTCCAGCTGCCCCTGGTTGGCTTTAAAGTATTGTACAGTGGTACCTTGGTTCTCAAACTTAATCCATTCCAGAAGTCCGTTCCAAAACCAAAGCGTTCCAAAACCAAGACACGCTTTCCCATAGAAAGTAATGCAAAACAGATTAATCCGTTCCAGACTTCTAAAAACAACCCCTAAAATAGCAATTTAACATGAATTTTACTATCTAACGAGACCATTGATCCATAAAATGAAAGTAATAAACACAATCAATCAATCAATCAATCAGCTGCTGAACTGGGTTCCACACAGTCACAAAAACAAACAAAAGAGAGCCCCAAAAACAAAAACGCAAAATAAATAGCAAAAACAGACAGACCTCAGTGTAACAGTCAAATGGAAGTGTGGCACTCAAATTGGAAGCATAACACTCAAAATGGAGCATGTTCGGCTTCCGAAAAATGTTCGCAAACCAGAACACTTACTTCCGGGTTTGCAGTGTTTGGGTTCCAAGTTGTTTGAGTACCAAGGCGTTTGAGAACCAAGGTACTACTGTATTTGCAATGTACTTACATTTGCTGCTCCTGGACAATCAATGCTACAAGGCCCCAAAACGTTATCAGACTCCTGTTTATGCAGCTATTGCTTGTTACTGCAAATATTGTTGTTTGGCCGTAGCTCAGATTTGTGTGCATGTGTCCGGGGTGTGTATGTGTCAGGTTTTCTGAGGGAGGTTAGCCTTGCACCAAACAGAAAAGGAAGGAAAATAACCTCCAGCTCCGGGTGCTGAGCCAAGGGCAGCTCTGTTCAGGGAAGTTTTTAATCTGTGATATTTTACCGTATTTTTTGTTTCTATGGAAGCCGCCCAGAGTGGCTGGGGAAACCCAGCCAGATGGGTGGGGTACAAATAATAAATTATTATTATTATTATTATTATTATTATTATTATTATTATTATATAGCCAGATAATCACCAGAGGCTAGCAAAGTCTGTTAGAATAAACTAGAAGTAGCGCTGAAAAATCAAGCAAGATAATATCAGACAAATAGGGGCAATGATACCAGTTCTCAAATGTCCATTGCTGTTCTATGAGTAGCCCTTTGCAGTATTAGGCTTTAGCAAAGCACATGTCAAGGTCTATGTAATTGATATCACGTGGACAATTGGATATGGACAAGTGGCTCAATGTACATGCTTTTTTCCTATGTTTTTTTGAAAAAGTATATTTGGTGGATCTCACACACACATGTAGTATACACATTGTCTCTCAGTGTACGCATGACATCATTCCCTTTGCGCGCGCGCGCACACACACACACACACACACACACACAAACTGATTCAGGTATCAGGCAATTTCTTTTTCTGTCTTGTTTGCAGTTCTTTTGGGGGTTAGGCTGTGCTATCAGACCCAAATGTCCAAGCCAGGAAATTGAGATACAAACTGAAGTTTTAAACGACGAGCTTTAAGGGAAGCAATTTAAACAGAAAGGCTCAGTGGCGTAGCGTGGGTTGTCAGCACCCGGGGCAAGGCAAGTAATTTGCGCCCCCTAACCTGTGGATTTTAGCACTGATTTTAGCACTGCGAGTGTGAGCGCCCCCCCCAAGATGTTGCGCCCGGAGCGGCTGGCCCCCCCTGCACCCCCCACACTATGCCACTGGAAAGGCTTGTTAGCGATGTTTTGGTATATCAATGTCTTTCTAATGTGATATTTTCCTCCCCCTCGAGGTGATTTCATTGCTGGGTTTGCTGGCTCATCTATAGGATTCAATCTTTTGTAGGACTACTTTTAGTTGCCAAATAAACTGGTCAGGACTCTGCTGCAGAAACTTGCACAATATTCCTTTTTCAGGAAAGGTGCATCTGACCGTCAACTTTGACAGCAGCTCCTGCCAAACTATAAACGGGCTCTTTGTTTGCACAGCTCTGAGCCATCTGATGCCAAAAAGCTGCCCTCGGTCTTTGTCTGTTTGTTTTCTTCTCTCACCCCATTGGCAAGGCTTCTGCTTGTCTCCCGTGTTCAGAGAGAGATTCAAACAAAAGTGAATCTCATGCAGAATTGCACAAAACTGTGGAGAATCACAAAGAGAAATGTGCAATTGTACAAGCAATATAAACAAGCTTCCCCCCCCCCAAAAAAAAACAGCAAACAACAAATAGGAAATGAGCTTGCCTGGTACCCAATCAGCTTTGGTACAAGGACAAAACAGACAAAGGTAGCTAGGGAAGAGGAAAAAGAACAGCACAATCCATCTCAGTCAACACCTTATGGCTAAATAATGTAGATAAGTATGTGTCATTTGCCACCAAAAATACTCTTTCCTCGCAAATCATTTTGAAGTAGTAATTCCACCTGAGACATTAAGACAGGGCAGGACAAATCCAATAGGTTGTATCCATTGTTACTCCTACTGAGAGCAGACCCAGTGAAGATAATGGACATGACTAACTTATGGACGTAAATTTCAATGGCTATGGCACCACTTTAAATAGTCCATTGCTTCCCCCAAAGAACCTTGGGAACTGTATGTTATGTACTGAAGTTCTCACCCTGGGCCAGCAGGGGGATACTGTAGATAGTTCAGGTCCACATATGCAAATAAGGGATCGAAAGTGACGTTCAGTGATTGGATAGTTACAGAAAGTTGTTACAGTTACATTGTACTGGAGCTCTATATAAGCAGGCTGGCTGAACCCTTCAGTTCAGTTCTGTTCTAGCCTGTGAATAAACAAGAGCTGTTTGGAGAATCGCTGTGTCGTCTGATATGTTCACCCACAACTTAACACTGTAGTTGGTTAAGAGTGCTGAAAGTTGTCTGTGCGGGATCCTCACAGTTCAGCCTCAATAAACTACAATTCCCAGGAGTCTTTGGGGGAAGCCATGATTGTTAAAATGGTATCATACTGCTTTTAATATGTAGTGCAGAAGTGGCCTCAGTTGGACACAATCGTACCTATTTAAGGGTCAGTTATGGATGGCGCAGCTGGCTGCATGTGCCTGGAGTGTAGCAACATCATAAGACAGGCTGAAGAAATGATCTGGGAAATGATATATAATGAGTTAAAGAAAATGTTTTAAAACACCTTTCTTAAAAAAAACCAGAAGCCTTTTTATTAGGTATAGTGGGTAGTGAGATACCGAGACAAGATAACAAATTGTTCTTATATGCAACAACTGCGGCAAGAATTTTGTTAGCCCAAAGATGGAGACAATAGGAGCTACCAACAAAAGAAGAGTGGCAGATGAAAATGATGGACTTTGCAGAACTGGCAAAACTGATGGGAAGAATCCAGAAACAGCGCGACCAAGCATTCCAAAAAGACTGGAACAAATTTATATTATATTTGAAAGACAACTGTAAGCAATTGACAACACTAGCAGGGTTATCTGAAGATCTGTAAGGTGAAAGTGCTACCTATTCAGGTTGACTAATATAATATTCTAGGTAATGGTATAACAAGGATAGGAAGCAAAGCGAAATGTAAAGATGTAAAGTTTTAATTTTGTAAACCATCAGACAGGAGGGAGGGAAGTCGTTAGGCTCAGTCGAGCCAAAGAGATAAAACAAGAGGGTACGATGTTACATAATGTGATTATATGTAAAACCAATAAAAATCATTCATATATATATATGGGACGCGGGTGGCGCTGTGGGTAAAAGCCTCAGCGCCTAGGGCTTGCCGATCGAAAGGTCGGCGGTTCGAATCCCCGCGGCGGGGTACGCTCCCGTTGTTCGGTCCCAGCGCCTGCCAACCTAGCAGTTCGAAAGCACTCCCGGGTGCAAGTAGATAAATAGGGACCGCTTACTACCGGGAAGGTAAACGGCGTTTCCGTGTGCGGCTCTGACTTGCCAGAGCAGCGATGTCACGCTGGCCACGTGACCCGGAAGTGTCTCCGGACAGCGCTGGCCCCCGGCCTCTTGAGTGAGATGGGCACACAACCCTAGAGTGTGTCAAGGCTGGCCTGTAAGGGCAGGGGTACCTTTACCTTTACCTTTATATATATATATATGAATGAGACAGACCGGAGAATATACACTGGTGCTCCCTGACCTAATTTTGCTGACAGGCAACGTGACGGCGAACAATTTAGAAGCTGCCAGTGTTAAAAATATGACAAGAGTGTTACTGTGGAATGTGTGCTGGCTCTTAGAAGTTGAGATGGCAACCGTATATGTCCTTCTTTATGTCCGAAAAGGCAGCGGAAAACATTCCGTACCAAATCCCCCAAACAAGACGGCATTGTGGGAACACAATCCCACTCTTTGTGACCGTTCGTTCTGTCAAGTTCACTTCTCAGGACTTAAAAACATGAGCAGGATTAAGACCTGCAACCTCTAGGTGCACAAACTTTCATTTAAAGGAGCTGCTTTTCCACGTAGGAAGCATACTTCCTTTTCTGCTGCCAATATACATGGGAACTGTCTGAAATCTAACTTGACAGAGATCATGACTATTGCAAAGCATGCTCGGTTGTGAATACGCAGGGACGGGATCCTCCTGCTATGATTTTGATTCATAATTCATAATACTGACCTAGGTCTTTTGCAGGAAAGATTCTGTCTTTGGCATACTTCAAAGCCTTTCTGCATGATTACTGTAGACTGACACCAAGATGTCTAGCTAAGTGAGAATAAAATGGAAAACAACATAATAAAAGCTGACTTGGCTTGGGTATGTACACGTTAGCGGCTTAAAACACAGCAATGTCGTGCCCCCCTGCTGCAAATCACATTTTTACAACACTACACACACCAGAGATAGGATGGGAATGTTTTAACCTGATTACCTGTATTACACTAGTCCTGAAAGACCTACATTGGCTCCCAGTACGATTCCGAGCACAATTCAAAGTGTTGGTGCTGACCTTTAAAGCCCTAAATAGCCTTCGCCCAGTATACCTGAATGAATGTCTCCAACCCCATTGTTCAGCCTGGGCACTGAGCTCCAGCTCTGAGGGCCTTCTGGTGGTTCCCTCACTGCGAGAAGTGAGGTTACAGGGAACCAGGCAGAGGGCCTTCTCGGTAGTGGCCCCGGCCCTGTGGAATGCCCTGCCATCAGATGTCAAAGAAATAAACAACTATCTGATGTTTAGAAGACATCTGAAGGCAGCCCTGTTTTTAATGTTTGATATTTTATCCTATTATTATTATTATTATTATTATTAGTTGGGAGCTTCCCAGAGTGGCTGGGGAAACCCAGCCAGATGGGCGGGAAATAAATAAATAAATAAATAAATAATGATGATGATGTTGTTGATGATGATGATGTATAGCTTCTAGGCCCCTGCGACTGGTCCCAAACTCCCATTCACAAAGCTGTCATCCATGGAAACACAATGGCTGCTTCAAACGTACACACCTGTGAAACAAATATGGCTTAAGTTTTCCTCTCGGATTGAAGCAGGCTTGATGGAAAGCCCATCAAACCACAGTATTTCTCAAGAAACTACAGGATAGCTCTCCATCACTGTGTACAATCAGATTAAAAAGCCAGCAGTGGGAGCATGCTGGACCCAGAGTAAATGTTAACATGTATACAGCCTTAAAACCACCAAGAAGAGAATTAATGCATTGAATTTTCTACATACATGTCTTTATATTTTTGCTTCCCTTTATGCGTTAAAAATATAGCTATTACAAACTGACCATTAATGGCATTATAAGGACCAGAAATATGTTAACAGTTTCTGATGATATAGCATTAACTTGCAAGGTTAACCAGAAAATAAAACCTGTGGGTTTGGACATTGAAAGCCAAATGTAACATCGGGTTTACCTCAAATATCTATGTGGGTTTAGAATTTCTGGTGCACAATGGCAAATTCAGTGTGTAAGGAATCGACAACTTACTAATATTGGTTTGATTCCATTCTCGATCAATATCCGTAAGGTTTGTTTCAGTTTGGCTCTTTAGTAACCCACATTCATTATCTCCATTCTCAGATAAAGATATTTATATAAACTTTTCTCACATTACATTTTTTGACATGGAAGTGGCCTGTTTCCTCAGGAACATGAGAAGTAATCTTAAATTCACAGTGAATCTAAGGCCTGTAATATTTTAATTGTTCCAGTTCCACAGAGAAGCACAACTGTGCTAGAAAACAAATAGTTCCTAAAGGCATTTATAGTGATATAGCCAGCATAGAAGCCTGTTTGAGGCCTGCAGCCTCCGTCCAAAAGACAACAACATCACTCATTTTGTCCACCTACCAGAGCTATTTATGTTTTTCTTCCTTTTAGAAAACAGCTTCTGCCTTTATGCATACCACACAACCAGCTGTGACGGAAGCTAGGGCAATTTCAATTTAGGAGGCTGCTGTCGGAAGAGAAAATGTGGAAGCTCCCACATGATAAAAGGGCCTTGCAGGGAGAGTACAGGTCAGCTAGAGCCTCCTGTCTCCCTCTGCCTTCTGAAATCCTTTCCACAGGGCAGTTTGTTGAGGCAAGATGTACTGGAGCAAGTTTTGGGTCTTCTTTGCCTGGCTTTCTTTGCCTGTCCCCCCTCCTTTTCTCTCCACCCATCCTAAGATCTTTCTCATGCTGCAATTTGTTGCCGATTGCCTTGACGGAGGGGCCAAACTCACCTGGAGAAGGTGGTCTTCACCTGTCAGGTTTGCCTGAAAATGGTCAGAGAGTCATTGACATGTTGTTGTTGTTGTTGTTGTTGTTGTTGTTTAGTCGTGTCCGACACTTCGTGACCCCATGGACCAGAGCACGCCAGGCACTTCTGTCTTCCACTGCCTCCTGCAGTTTGGTCAAACTCATGCTGGTAGCTTCAAGAACACTGTCCAACCATCCCGTACTCTGTCGTCCCCTTCTCCTTGTGCCCTCCATCTTTCCCAACATCAGGGTCTTTTCCAGGGAGTCGTCTCTTCTCATGAGGTGGCCAAAGTATTGGAGCCTCAGCTTCAGGATCTGTCCTTCCAGTGAGCATTCAGGGCTGATTTCCTTAAGAATAGAGAGGTTTGATGTTCTTACAGCCCATGGGACTCTCAAGAGTCTCCTCCAGCACCAAGTCATGGACATAGCCAGGATTTTTGTTGGGTGGGGGGTGGCAGCCAAAGAGCCAAAGTTGTTGTAGAGCTTTTTTTAAGGAGATCACCCCCCCCCCTAAAGTTGTTGAGAAAGTCATCTGTGGACCTGCTCCAGTTACTCCTTATGTTGTGATTCATCAAGTGTGACTGCTCCACCATACTTTTTTTTTAGCAGAGAGTGATGGAGACAATCCACACGACTATAGGGAACAATCTTAAATTTGCGAAGGAAAATATCCTTTCGTATTATATACCCAACACATGGAATCTAACAAAGGGACAATATGCATGGACTCTCCAAGTCCTTACTATGGCAGAAAGACTGGTATGGAAGAACTGGAAAAATAAAAAATGCAGCCCCCTTCATCGAATGGATAGAAGATATGTACCAACTTAGTTGGTCTCTAAGGTGCTACTGGAAGGAAACTTTTTTATTATGTACAAACTTGTTACACATGAACAAGTTGTGTACAAACGTCCACTTGCCATGGAGAAATTTAATAATATTTGAAATTCATTTGTAGTTTAAGATCTGGTTAACTACAATAACAATCCCTCCCTTTGTAATTTAGACTATCTGTTGTTGTTGTTGTTGTTGTTGTTGTGTTTTCTACGTGGGTACTATTTCTTGTTTCTTCTTACTTCTTGTGTCTTCTTTTACTCTGTGCACTTGTAATTTTTTTATCAATAAAGACTATATTTCAAAAAGTGTAGCTGCTCCAATATCATAATGCAGATGCACCCTGCTTGACCAGAGATTTCTTACCCCTGCATCCCATTGCTTTGTAAGTCTTTTCTTGTAGACACTGCATGCTATTTAGTCTACTTCTTTACTTCACTAACTCTGCAGTGAATCGGACTTTGCCTTGCATTAAATCATCCGCTCACTAGGTTTATCTAATGCTGCGATTATTATTTTTTTCCAACAGGAGAAGATTAGTCACAGCAGAGGAAAAGAATTTTCAAGCACAAAAGTGCTGAATAACGCAACATCTGTTCCATTTTAGTTTATTGCCAATAAAATCATTTCTCGGTTTTCTTTGCTACGTTTTCTATTAATCTCCATTAGGTTCTTCCTTTGGGTCATTTGTTGTACATTCCAGTGGTTTGGGTAGCTTACTTGGCCAGTGGAAGACTAGAATACCACATTCTGTGCTGAACCAAGGCAGCTGTGGCCCTTCAGAAGATATTCCAGAGCTTCAGCAGAACTGTCACCTTGGGCAAAATGTTTTATGACGTTAAGAATTACAGGGATGAGTACTCTCGAAACAGAAAAAAGGATCAAAGAGCGCGAGTCGCTGATTTATCTGGTTAGTTCTGGTAAGCGCCTTTCCAAAACCTTGCTTACCGTTTGGTAGGAACTGCAGCTGATCAGAATAAACATATACTGTTCCATTCATTTGGAAGGGTGAATGCTGCATTGATATCCATTAAGAGAAGGAGGTTACTGAAAATATGTACTCCTACCGTCTCCCACCCCCCTGGTCATGCCATGCTTGAGGCTGGAAGAAGCAAATTAAATAAAGATTTAAAATAATCATATTCAGGGACTCATGTCAGTGTGGTGTGGCAGAGAGACCATTGGATTAGGATGTGGGATCTTTTGCTTACTGGGTGGCCTTGGGTATATCCTGCTCAAGCTAACTTACTTTCCAGGGCTGTGTTTCTTTGCCTTCTCATTCTGTCCCAAATGTTTTAGTTTTTTTATTTATTTTAAAAACCTTATAAAATGCTTGGTAATACATCAGCCAATGGTTTGCATCAGATAATCGGGAGAACAAAGAAATAGAACAATTAAGACAAAACGAAGAACATGCCCTCCCCAAAAAAGGAACCAAACTTCCAAAATTAGCTTTGGGTTTCTGAGATCAAATGGTACTAGGTTCCAGTGAGTCAGTCTTCTGATTCAGTTGTAATGAGAATAAGCAACCATGAGCTCATGCATTTCACCTCCTCTTCATCCTGTTTTTCATGTGAGAGGGAGAAATGTAAAGCTTCCGATCATGGTTAGAAACAAACCACCGTCCCTCGTTTCATCTGAAAATAGGAAACTGTGGTTTGCACACACTGGTTAGTTGGCAAACCAGAATTTCAAACCAGAATAATAGTTTCATGTTGTCTGAATCAAACAGATTTTGTAAAACGTTTGGTAAGTCTGCTTACTTTCTTTTAGGTACGGTGGCATTATGGGGTGGCGGTCGACTTCCCTGGCACTGGTCTGACGTGGGCTTGGTGGTGGACGTTTGAATCCAAGTCTACTGCTGAATTGGCCAATGGCGAGCAGGCTTGGGGGCAGGTGCTTGGCCAGGGGCAGATCCAACTGGGGCGCAGGCTTCACTTGGGTCCGCTCCAGGAGTTTAAAAACAGGCCTGCTTCTTCTTTCACACGCAGTTCCTCTGTAGGTTTAGATTTGAAACACCACTTTTTAGCCAGGATAGGTTTGGGAATTATTAAAAAGGTAAAGGGACCCCTGACTGTTAGGTCCAGTCGTGGCCGACTCTGGGGTTGCGGCGCTCATCTCGCTTTATTGGCCAAGGGAGCCGGTGTACAGCTTCCGGGTCATGTGGCCAGCATGACTAAGCCACTTCTGGCGAACCAGAGCAGCACACAGAAATGCCGTTTACGTTCCCGCCGGAGTGGTACCTATTTATCTACTTGCACTTTGACATGATTTCAAACTGCTAGCTTGGCAGGAGGAAGGACCGAGCAACGGGAGCTCACCCTGTCGCGGGGATTCAAACCGCCGACCTTCTGATCAGCAAGTCCTAGGCTCTGTGGTTTAACCCACAGCGCCACCCGCGTCCCATATAATTGGGAATTATTGGCGGATAGATAATTAGGTCTCTGCAGCTTATTGGAACAATGTGTTCCTCAATAATATTGTCACCGTGAGGAAATCAGACATGAGGACACCTGTAAGACAGCAGACACAATGTGGTCCATATTTTAACATTCCACTTACATCAGTTTATCAGTCAACAGGCAAGGAGTTTTGCACTGGTTTGATGGGATTCTGTTTGGACTACTAGAGCAATGCTTCACTCTCCCAGAAGTGGTATCATTTTTTTAATGTATCTTCTATACCTGAATCAAAGAGATGTTGAATGAAGTGGGAAATAGGGGGCCTCTGTGAAGTTTAGTTCCTCCCCTTCTCTCCCCCCATCCCACCCATTTATCTCACACACTCAAGCCAGAAGATGTCAAAAGGTAGGTCTCTGTAGGACTATGGTTCTCCTCCATGGTCTTCTTTGGGTAGAACAGGCATAGCCAAGTTGTGCATTTTTTTAAAAAAACCCCACATATTTTTATTAAAGATTTATTAGTTTACAAAAATATGTGCATTGTCTTTTTTTTCAAGCTGCGTTTTCCACAGATCAGTTTCATTTGTTGTGAGACATTAGTGTTATATACAGCGTTAGGTTAAGAAGAAAAGAGGGGGAAAGAGGGGAAGGGGGAATGGTGAGTGGGGTGGGGTGACAATGCTTCTATTCTTCTCTTAGCGTTATGTGTGGGGTTTTGTGTCAGCGTCTCTTGTGTGGGCTCTCTTACTATTCGCTTGTTGTATTTCCTTGGTGGCGAGAGAGGTTGGGGTGTCCTAGGGTGTGTTTGGTGGTCTTTGGGTGGCTGTAGGGAGATTTGTTTTGTGTGTGAGCGGGGCATGTGTGTGTGTGTGATTTCGGATCAGGTTAGCCAGATTGATTCGTATGCTGTCAACAGATTCTTGTCGTTGTCTTTTTGGGCTGTGTATATGATAAAGGGGAACCAAGCCAGGATGAAGGCGTCTTCTTCTATTTGTCTCCGTGTCAGTTTCAGTTTATTGGTTAGTTTTTTCTAATAAGGCTGTTTCCCATACTATTTGATACCATTGGTAGCCAACATTCAAGACTCCCAGAGGTTTGGATTTTTATTTTATTGGTCCTTAAAGCTGCCAAGATTCTATCGAGGAAGTTTTTAGTCCACAGAACTTGACGTAGTAAAATCTATTATTCTTTAAACTGTTGTTTTTTGTGGCAACAGATGGACACGGCGGCCCTCTGGAATTCGTCTCAGGAGTCAAATTGTAATTCTAGGGGGCTTTTCTCCTACTTTCAGATGCTTCTAAAATGCTCCTATCTGTGTAACAAATACACAAATAGTTCTAGCATATGTTCTGTAAAGCTCAGGTGGAGAACCTGCAGCCCACATGCAGCCCATGAAACTCATTTCACAGAGCCCTTGGCATCCCCCACCTCTCTGGGCAATGTGAGGTTTGCTTCCATTTGCCTCTGTGTGTGTGCAGAGGTATAAAAGCGGAGTAAAGATGAGGCGGCAGAAAGACAGAAAGAGTCATGCAATCCTGCAGTGCCCATGTTTGGCTCAGGATGTAAAGGTAAAGGACCCCTGGACGGTTATGTCCAGTCCAAGGCGACTATGGGGTTGTGGCACTCATCTTGCTTTCAGGCCAAGGAAGTTGGTGTTTGTCCACAGACAGCTTTCCAGGTCATGCAGCCAGCATGACTAAACTGCTTCTGGCGCAACGCGACACCATGACGGAAGCCAGAGCATACAGAAATGGCATTTATCTTCCCTTTGCAGTGGTACCTATTTATCTACTTGCACTGGCATGCTTTCAAACTGCTAGGTTGGCAGGAGCTGGGACAGAGCAAAGGGAGCTCACTCCGTTGCGGGGATTCGAACCGCCGGCCTTCCGATCAGCAAGCCCAAGAGGCTCAGTGGTTGCCGCCCCTGGTGGATTTTCATAAGGAGTCAGTTAACCCTTCATAGCAAAATATTCCCTTCCCCTGCTGGAAAGAGAGAGAGAGAGATCCCTTTCCTACAACCGATTTGTATGTTCGTTAACTCTATATTTGTAAGTCTCCTGCTGCAAATATTGTTAAAGATATAATTTAGCTCTTATCATAGCATCCTTGATATGCATCAATGTAAATATACATAGAGAAAGAACACTGGGATGAATGGGCTTGACACTGTTCACAACAATAGTTTTCTGCTGGTGGTATTTACACCCACACCCACCCACCCACACACACACACACACCAAAGCCAGTTCTGAAGAGGAGAGTTTGCTCTGGTGTGATATATTATCTTACCACATGAGGGCAGCTTCAAACAATATTTTGGTTTTTACAGACTTGAGGTTGTTCCCTTAACAATGGAAAAAACGGTGGCGCAAAGCACCCTATTCGATGAGTGTTGCAATTGCAGATCAGATCCACCAGGAAAATCAGCAAAGTTACATAACCTGAGAACAAGCCCACGTTTTGTGCATCATGGAATTTACAGGGGAGAGAATCACCATGGAAACAAATGTGTTGCTCAGTTATGGCTGAAATGTTATCTGCAACACTGGATTGTGCCCAAGTTGCAGGATGTTGCCCACAATTGCCGCCACAAACAGGACTTGCTTTTGTTTACTAAAGAAGTCGTCAAGCAAATAACCCTAGAAATTCTTCATGTTTATCTTCCAGGGAAAAATAATAACTCAGTGGATCACTTGGCAGCTGAAAGTAGTGAACATATAGGCATCAAAACCTTTTCTTTTTCTCTCCTACACTGCCATCTAGTGTGGTGTGTTCTCTGGTCCTAATTCTACTGTAAAAGGACCTGAAATTTTAACAAGATCTATGCACTGAGTCTCAAGAAGCATGCAAATCCTATTCTGGACTTTTTAGATCAGAACATTTTTAGGGTACAATTGCCATTGTCAAAACCTTGGATTCCCTGAGTGCATCACTAAGAATGGCTGTGCATTAAATATTTTTGATATTCAGCAAAGTCCTGGAGATTTCCTCTGTCCTGCTGAGTCAGCAGATACAAAGAACCATTGTAGAAATACATGGGGAGTGCACTTAAACTTCCCTTGACCAGTTTTCTGTATTCCGTTTGACAGTAGGAAAATATACACACATCTGAACTCTTTTGCAAACATGCATGCATACATATTTTTTGGTACTGTATGATTTATATCCCAATTATATCATGTTTTTGGTCAAAGAATGGAAACGTCATTCAGCTGAAAAGGGAAGCAAATTTGATTTATGCTGCTAATATTTTTTTGATCGTATATTTGAAATTACAAATCTAAATCACACACCTTGTGGAAAATACATTCATGACTCCCTGAGGGAGGACTTGAAACTCCATATCCGGTTGTAAGATGGAATCTATGAATGGTTAGGACCAACTCAAACATCAGGCATGAGAAAAGCCCACCAGAGATCTGTGTCCTCATTGGCCTCATGACCTGGTCTCCAGAGCCTTTTGTAAGACCTGGACTGGAATATCTCCAAGCCTCGGTGGATGGGAACACATGTTAAACATGTTGCCATCCATCCGTCTTGAGAGACAATGGAGTACACCTCTGGAGGGTGAAGTCAAATGGCTGCGTTAGCAGCACCAAAGTAACCACACCAGGGCACAAGCCTGGGCTGCCCAGAGGATAAGACCTCCTTCTTCGCACAGCAATTCATTTCACATCAGCTTGGCTGAAGTAACTGCCGGAAGGAGGCGTACAAGGCACCATCCAACCATCTTAGAGACTCCACTCTGGATTTGGGTAGGGTTTAGTCCTTAGCCTTTTCTTCTCCCTATCCTGCAAGGCAGCGGAGGTTTAGGACCAGAGTTTTGCTTCTCCTAGATGGGGTACCTTCCCAGGTTGATAAGCCCCACCTGCGCCTCACTTCCCTTTACAGCATGTGAAGAAACCGCCTTCTTGACTCTTGGACCCACTACTGGTCTTGTCCACTCAATCTGCCAGAGCCTGTCTTCCCATGCAGGTGAAGTCCCTAAATCCACAAGGGTTTGAGACCCATCAGTTCCCATCACGCGCTGGCAGCTTCTTGGAGCCACTGTTGAGAGCTGAGTGCCGAGAAAGGCAGGTGTGCATTTTCTAAACAAACCGAAACTATTTTAATGCAGCCAGACTTTGCCAAATGACCTTGCACTGCTTCAGCTGAAAAGGTAAGTGAGTCCACAATATTGAAAGGGAGCTGTTGACCTGGGCTGGTTCCGGATTGCTGAGCTGCAATGCATTCTAGGCGGCAGCTCTTGTCAGAATTTGAAGGCTAATGTGTGCCTAACACCCCTGGGATTTCATGGATCAGGGTTGTGCTCCAAGTCTGTTTGATCCAGGCTGAGCCAGGCAGTCGGAAAAGTGCTCTAAGTTGCTAATTGGCATATTGTGTTTAACAATATATGTTTCCCCTTGCTACCCAATTAGCTCCTCTAGTGTCAAACGCATACGAGGTTTTCCAAAGAAAACGGCCAGTCATTCCCCAAGTTAAGCATTCGGTGTACTTTGAAACGTTCCAGGAATGGTTACATAACAGAGTTAATAGCTGGTTTAATTCTAGGGGCTGTCTCCAAAGGAGCAGTTCTGTCATTCTGAATATTATCATCAGTGTAGCGTGATCCTCCCGCTTCATAGAAAAGGCTATGCAGACTATGGGGAGAGATGTTCCTGGATTAATTGGGGTTAGCAGCCCAGCACCACCAGTTCTTAGAATATTATAAGGACAAGCCCCAAGTATAAATAGCACAAATGGGTAGCAATTCAGCTAACGCCGTCAATGTGCCTCTCTCATTCAACCCCATGCAAGTCATGAGATAAGAGGCTACCCACAACCAACGCTTTCTGAATTTTAGCCAAGCTAGGTTTAGGCTTGCCAACTGACCTTACAAATGGCCTATTTATTTATTGGCATTATTTATAGCCTGCCTCTCTGTCCAACAACAGGCCTCCAAGGGGGCAGGCAATAAGCAAAAACTGAGTCGGAATAGCACACTCATGTAATATTTCTAAAAGGCAGTGGTGACTTATAAAGGATCAGGGAGATGATGGCAGCAAATGCCCTCTCCATAGGACTTGGATGTTGTTACTGCCACTGGTGTGGCTGTATCAAATGCTACTCTTCAACACATTGGGCAAAAGATTCCTGCCTTGTAGGGGGTTGGACTCAATTCTTTGACGCTCTGTGGAGACCATAGGATACACACTGACTTTTGTAATTAAAAGTTTGCTTTGTTCACTTTCAGCATTTGTGTGTCCCCCCGTAGTACAAAAACAATGTAAATGCAAAACAATGTATAGAAGTTTTTTTTTTAAAAAAAAATCAAAATTCAACTAAAAACAAATACAAATTCAACAAATACAATCAAATACAACTAAAACAGAGCACAAAGCACCCCCAAGATTAAAAATGCGGAGGTAAAAACCAAGAGGCTCACTTTAGAAGGCCTGGATGAACAGGTGTTATCTGTGCTTTGCATATTTACAAAGACTTTTTTGTAAAGTTAGTATTGTGAAAAAGAGGTGCTTCCCCAATAAGCATCCGTCACAGTGCAATTCTATGCATGCTGTTCAGAAAGAAGTCCCAGGGAACTTGGTGAGATTTACTTCTTAGCAAGTGTGCATGGGAGGATATTCGTTGCATGAATACAATTAGTGTGTCTCGTTTCTGTAGTGTAAAATAGCATCCGTGAGCTGGAGAAACTGGATTAGGACAGTTTCTCTCTTAAGGAACCAGTTCTACAAGGAGGCATTTCCCCTCCTCATCCCTCCAGTCATCTTATAAATATCAGGTGGATGCAATTCACACGGCATCTACCTTCAGCTCACCCCAGTCCTGTGTGCTGAATTGTTTCTTTAAATGTAAAGGTTCATCATTGTTCCACCCAATGTGTATATCTTTAAGGGGCCAGAGCAAGGGCCAGAGCAAAATAACGAGATCCAGCTTTACAGCTGTGAAACATAGCAGGTGCTGCTGAGTTGCATTGATTCAGCTGTGTCAGGAATTGGGTGTAGTATATAAGGAGCAGCACCTAGCTCTGCCATTACCCTGGGGGATGGGTTGGTGGTTGGGTCATGTTTGTTTGTTAATGTATTTAGTGTAAAAGGAGTTTTTGTTTTTCTTATTAAAACCTTGTTTAAGTTATTTTTGAGTCCCTTTTTAATGCATGGTCTCCCCAGCAAGCTCTCTGCAGCGCTACCATACTGCAAAAAGCCAACACTGTGGCCATCTGCACTGCACGGATGACAGGGCAACTGCAGTACTCTCTGTTAGGCACAGCTTGCAAGCCAACAGCTGGTGAGGTTGGCATCAGCTTCTTCCTTGCCAAATTGTCTTTCGCTTTACAGGTGGAGATTTTCAGGCTCCTGCATCTTGTCATGAAAGCAAAGGTTCAACCAGCAAAATTCTATTTCTCTGTCATTGCTTCCTATTAACGTATGAAAAGGTGGGAAAAGATTCAATGGCAAACGACCGTGTGGTTGCAGCTCAGAAATGACTTACCTGTTGTATTTGCAAATACTGTTAAACTAATCAGGGGGAAAAATAATTTTTGTGTGTGTGCTGGTTTTCTTTCTTTTAATTTTGCTTGCAAACTAAAATGCGTACACTGACCATGGAAAATGTGATGGTAAACCTAATGTGTTACAACTTGTCATGTATGAATATCATAGCTGTCAACTTACAGATTTGAAAATAAGGGACCGGCAGCCTTGAAAATAAGGGACCAGCAGCCTTGAAAATAAGGGACCTGCAGCCTCACCTGTTCTAGGCACTCCAAGTCTTCCTGTCCTCCTGCAGTCTGGTCAAACTCATGCTGGTAGCTTCGAGAACACTGTCCAACCAACTTTGTAACCAAAGGTTCAACTGAACAGAATCTGAATCACATGCACCACAAGGCCTATGCAGCCTCAACCTAAGATGGCTCCCCGGCCTGGCTTTGCACTGCGAAGTTTGCAGCAGCACGTGCAACAAAATGGCGTCCAGCATTCAAAAAACCCCTCAGCTTGAATTAACTAGCCACACACAAGGCATGCAAGCTCCACTCCCCTGGCGTTCTTAGACATTTAAGGGACATCCATCAATAAGGGACAGCAGCAGGACATGGTGCTGGAATAAGGGACTGTCCCTTCAAATAAGGGACACTTGACAGCTATGATGAATATACAAACAAGACGGTTATGGTCTGGTTTGTTTATTTGTATTACCCGTCCTAGCTGTACTTTCTCTATAAAATCCAATAGAAATAAATAATGATGATGATGAAAGAAACCACTGAAATCACATACTTGTGGAGTAGTCCTATTGATGTTACTATCATTGTTCCAGAATAAGTAGCTTTGCAGATTACCATTAAGCCATTATTATTATTATTCCCTGAACATCTAACTGCGTTGCCCCAGCAACTCTGGGCAGCTTCCAACACATATAAAAACATAATAAATGCTTTTGTTTCATAGACTCATTGAACTGTAGAACCGGAAGGGACCCAGGAGGACATGTAGTACAACCCCCTGCAATGCAGGAATCTCAGTATGTGGCCCCCAATCCAATTTGAAAACACACCAGTCGCTGCTTAGCTTTGCAGATGTATTACCAATTTTGTTGCTGCGCCACCATTTAATTTACCTTTGGGTTGCAGTCTGCTCTCAGCCCCATCCAAACTGTCAAATGACGGAAAAAACCACACATAGGCACATACAGATAGTGCTCCTAAACAATTTGCATACAGTGCATACATAATAGGTATGCTTGGGGTTAATTTCATCATCATCATAGATTTCTATTGCACTAGCCGTAGGCCATGTCATCATTCAGGAAAATAACAAAAGGAAAAACAGCAAGAACCATAAAAATCACCAGGCACCACACATACAATATAAACCACGGTCACAACTACTAAGATTGTTTGTTGCATAAAATAGAATAGCAGAAGATTTTCTAGCAAAATGTGCCAAATTAAATATCTGAATCCCCTTTGCAGTTGACCGCTATTTTATCTAGTTCTCTCCTCCTGATCTTCTTAGCTGCCAAAGTACAGAGTGCTACTTTATAAGTTACAAAGACTTGGGGTTATTGGAACAGCAGCAACTAAGGTTATATTCTGTTAGCATATTTCACAAAAGCACGTCAGAGGACTATTTCCTAAAACAGTTGCTGATCAGCGTAATCAGTTCTCATAGGAAATAAGTGTGTTCGTGAGAGATTAGTTTATTAGATTGCGGTCCCTCTGACATCCTGAAGCTGCCAAGCTTCATTTACACTAAGCTTTCATAAAGAACAGCTCAAACACTGGTCACAATTTGTGTAAGTCGGGGAGGGGAGGGCCAGTTATTTTACATGTTGCATCATTTGGCTGAAATAGTCAGCAACAATTTTTTTTCATTACCCACTTGAGCTGCAATTCCATGCCTGTACTTGTGAGTAAGCCCCACTGAATCAACATGCCTTGAATTACTCTCCATATAAGTACTGAGAGTTGAGAGTATCAAACTAGGAAGCCCTAGGTTTAAACTCCCATTAAACCAGTGGTTCCCAACCCTTTTTTGGCCATACCCCATCTAAGCATTTCTAAAATCCTGACACGCCCCGCTCCCCCGGTGACATATACCGTATTTTTTGCTCTATAAGGCTCACTTTTTCCCTCCTAAAAAGTAAGGGGAAATATGTATGCGTATTATGGAGTGAATGCAGGCTGCACAGCTACCCCAGAAGCCAGAACAGCAAGAGGGATTGCTGCTTTCGCTGCGCAGCGATCCCTCTTGCTGTTCTGGCTTCTGGGATTCAGAATATTTTTTTTCTTGTTTTCCTCCTCCAAAAACTAGGTGCGTCTTGTGGTCTGGTGCATTTTATAGAGCGAAAAATATGGCAATTCTTATTATTCAGAAAGTGAACTCCTATTCATGTGGAGGAAGCCTAAAAGGCCATTCATGGTTAATAACTCATTCTCAAATTGCCTCCCTTAAAAATCAAATTGCCCCCCTGTGAGGCCTGTGCCCCACGTTGGGAACCACGGCATTAAACTGCAAATTGACTTGATGTAAAAAAAAAGGTAAAGGTACCCCTGCCCGTGCGGGCCAGTCTTGCCAGACTCTAGGGTTGTGCACTCATCTCACTCTATAGGCCGGGAGCCAGCGCTGTCCGGAGACACTTCCGGGTCACGTGGCCAGCGTGACATCGCTGATCTGGCGAGCCAGCGCAGCACACGGAACGCCGTTTACCTTCCTGCTGCTAAGCGGTCCCTATTTATCTACTTGCACCTGGGGGTGCTTTCGAACTGCTAGGTTGGCAGGCGCTGGGACCGAACGACGGGAGTGCACCCTGCCGCGGGGATTCGAACCGCCGACCATGCGATCGGCAAGTCCTAGGCGCTGAGGTTTTACCCACAGCGCCACCTGCGTCCCTTAAATTGACTTGATGACAGTAGTATAAATAGCACAGAGCCTTGTGGCACCTTCAGAACTGGCCACTTCATTATGGCATAAGCTTTTGTGGAAAGAATTGATTTCACTGGATGCCTGTTATCAGTTGACAGTTGTGTACACGGGTGTAAAGAAGAAAAATGAAAATGTTGGCAGTGAAATGCAATAGTTGGAGCTAATTTCTCAGCCCAATTAGCCTACCTTACAGGGTTGTTAGGCAGATAAAAGGGAGGTGGGTTTGGAGAACCATGTTTATTTCCTCGAGTTTTTGGAGGAAGTATATAGATGCAAGAAGTGAAATCTATTTTGCGACAAAGCTGATTATAGGCTGGGTGTTTTGTTGTGTTTGCTAATCATGTGGTTCCATGCAAGAGCTCAAACCTTTTAATGAAAGATGCGCAGGTGTGTGTTAGATGTTGGTGCTATCAAATCTGGCTTTGCCACTGGGTGTGTGGAATGCAGAAACAATTGAAAATCTGACAGGTGTGCTGAGATGAAACATATTCCAATCTCTAAGAGGCATGCAGATACAACAGGCCTTGGCTTGGAGCCAGAAGCTGCATCTTGGAACACACAGTATCAAAGCATCACGTGAATATTTGTCCTTTTGCTCCCTAATGGAAGCTAAATTGCAAAGCATTTCAGCCAAGCAGCTGAAGTTCTAAATTAAGCGGAATAAACCCTCTTTGGGATTTCAGATTTATTTATATTTTATTCCAGTGCAAACAAATTAAAATTAGACTAGGCAAGTCTCTGGACAAACGCCCATAACACAACTTATGTGTCTTTAAATACTGCAGCAAGACATAAGGCAGGGTTCTTGTTTGGGGTTTGTTTATTTTTTTCATCTCCAGGATGCTTCTCCCAGACAAAAAAAAAAACACCCCCAAACAAACCACAAACAAAAACACAACTCCATCTGTTCAGTTTTAAAAGGAACCGATGACTTGAATTTGACCCTACTTAGTCCTATGGAAGGACTTAGATATAATTACTTGGGCTTAACTAGTTTGTGGATTTCAGCCCAGAGCAGATTCTGGGATGTAGCCAAAAGGAGATGCTCAGCTGACTCCCGCTCTGCTTTTTACACTTCTAGGTAAACAGACAAAGAGGGAAAGTGGGCTGCTTCCCTAGAGATAGATGTGCAAGTCCTAAACAGAAGCCAGTATGTGGCAAGAGCTAGAGGAGCTGAACTTACTGGGGAAATCTCTTCCTCCTCCGGTTCTGCTTAACCATGTGAGGATAAAATATAGGTGGAGGAGGTACAGGATCCTGAGCTCCTCAGAGGAAGTACAAAATAAAAACGCTGTATGCTTACTTGCTCATCTCATCGCAGAAGAGATGCACAGTCTTATTTCACACAGTAAAATGCACAGTATTTTACCCCAGATGGGCATCACACATCAACTGCTTGATGGATCAACAGTGCTGGAGCTGGCTTATTACCTACAGCTATTCTGATCCAGAGATAATCCACTGCACATGGAATAGGTGCCATGTAGACAAAGAACAGCTGTGTAGTGAATCCCAGTAAGTGGGATAAAAGGTCTGATCCAGTTATGCTGGAATTGCACATGTGGAAAGGTAGATGAGCTGCATGAATAGGGAAGAGGGTCTACTGAACATACCCACATGGCCATGACCATAATGTAAACAGAAGACATGGGTGGCGCTGTGGTCTAAACCATTGAGCCTCTTGGGCTTGCCAATCAGAAGGTCGGCGGTTCGAATCCCTGCAACGGAGTGAGCTTCCGTTGCTCTGTCCCAGCTCCTGCCAACCTAGCAGTTCGAAAGCACGCCAGTGCAAGTAGATAAATAGGTACCGCTGTGGCAGGAAAGTAAATGGCGTTTCTGTGCGTTCTGGCTTCCGTCACGGTGTTCCATTGCACCAGAAGCAGTTTAGTCATGCTGGCCGCATGACCCAGAAAGCTGTCTGTGGACAAACGCTGCAACCCCATAGTCTCCTTTTACTGGACTTAACCGTCCAGGGGTCCTTTACCTTTACCTACATGGCCATGTCCATAATGTAAGCAGAACTATCTACCAGTGTGTGCTTTTTCAACTTACGTCTCTGTACAGATGCAAATGGGTTTGCGTAACTAATGCCTGCGCTTCCAGAGGTTGTAATAAGTTGCAATAAATGTTTCCTTTTGCCTTTCTCCATTCTCCCCCACCCACATCATTTGTCCACAAGACCACCCCTGGTTGGATCATTACCAACGGGGAATGCTTTCTTCCAGATAGTGACAGGTGTGAATGACAGTGCCATTAATTCAAGTATTTCCCCCCAACTTCATTAGCAACATCAAAGATGCATCTAGTTTACAAACTTCTTGATTTGTCTCAGTCCGGGGAAATCCTGCTAAGGCAGTATAGGTGAAGCTACTACTGTCTGCTGGAGGAGGACAGAAGACTTGGCACTGTGTAAAGACTTCTGCATAATCAAATAGCTTGAGCTGCAGCAAGCTGTTTATAAAGGAATAAAACAAATGCAGACAAGTTTAGCCCACATGCCTCAGTAAGCTCAAAGACATGGGTTTAAAGAAGAGCCTTGCAACCAGACAATTGGGGTTGTGCAAACTGTTACAGCCTCTGAAAATCAACACAATCACAACCCAGTGAGAAATGTAGTGAGCATTCAGCCTACATGCCAAAGGAAGGCTTGTTTTCAGCTCCCGTGCAAGTATAGATTGATTTCTTTCTCTCATTCACATAGTATGTACACACTCCAATTTACTCTGCACCCAGTGCCCTTCCACCACTACACGGGTGGTGCCGTGGTCTAAACCACTGAGCCTCTTGTGCTTGCCGATCAGAAGATTGGCGGTTCGAATCCCGCAACAGGGTGAGTTCCCGTTGCTCTGTCCTAGCTCCTGCCAACCTAGCCATTCAAAAGCATACCAGTGCAAGTAGAGAAACAGATACCGCTGCGGCAGGAAGGTAAACAGTGTTTCCGTGTGCTCTGGCTTCCATCACGGTGTTCTGTGGCACCAGAAGAGGTTTAGTCATGCTGGCCACAGGACCTGGAAAGGTGCTGTGGACAAACGCCGGCTTCCTTGGCCTGAAAGCAAGATGAGCGCCACAACCCCATAGTCAAGTTTGACTGGATTTAACCATCCAGGGGTCCTTTACCTTTTTTTTACCTTTTACCACTAGTTTAGGAAGTACTGCACACAGGACATTAGCCACAATCCATATCTATCCTATGAAATAAGAACCTTGGTTTACAAATGTAATCTGTTCCGGAAGTCTGTTCTTAAACTGAAACCGTTCTTAAACTGAGGCGCGCTTTCCCTAATGAGGCCTCCCACCGCTGGTGCCCTTCCACCGTTCGGATTCTTAGACTGAGGTAAAATTTGTAAACCGGGACACTCCTTCCGGTTTTGCAGAGTTCGTAAACCGAATAGTTTGTAAACAGGGCTGTTCTTAAACCGAGGTACCACTGTACTGTGTTTTGATGCATTTCCCCCCAAGCTAGCCTGGGTGTGAATTGGGAAAAAAAGAACCACCTAGCTGTGTTTTAAGCCTGTAATGTGTGCACAGCTACAGTGAACTTCCTTCCATCACAGAGCAAGTTCATTTGCTGGGAGTAATGTTCTCTGTCCCATCTCATCTTTCCAGCCTTCAAGTAGAACTGTGGAGGGAAGGGACCTTGAGGGTCATCTAGCCCAACCCCCAGCAGTGTAGGAATATTTAGCCCAATGTGGGGCTCGTACCCACAACCCTCAGATTAAGGGTCTAATGCTCAGTTCACAATGTTTCCAGCTTTCACATTGTGTTCAAGGTGGTACTGGGCTGAAGCAGTCGACCCAGACCTTTTTATTTTTATTTTTGTTGCTCTGTGGCTGGGGGAAGGAAGACTTACCTCAGAGATGAAATGTCCAAGAGTTTTTGATGTTCCAAAAGAAGAAGAAGCAGCTTTGCTCTTACTTCAACCAGCTCGGCTTCCCTCAGTAGCCTGCCAGCATTCCCTCTGCAATTTGGAATCAAGTGCCCCATGGGAAAAACATGAAGTCACGGGGCTGTGTTTTCCTCCAATAATGCCCCTGAGAACTGTGTTATGTCCCCATGGGGCATTCTGTCCCAAAGTGCCAAGCAGCCAGTCTCTGCATGAAGTGAGGGCAAAGCTTTTTGTTTCTTGACAAAAGGCAAGCCCACAACTACTTCACCTTATGGTGAATTTACATCCAACCTGAAAACTTTTCATACTTGCCTAGAGGTCACCAATACCTGGCCTTCCCCATTGCTGGGGAAACATATACAGGGGTACCTCGGGTTACATACGCTTCAGGTTACAGACTCCGCTAACCCAGAAATAGTGCTTCAGGTTAAGAACTTTGCTTCAGGATGAGAACAGAAATCGTGCTCTCCAGCGGCGTGGCGGCAGCAGGAGGCCCGATTAGCTAAAGTGGTGCTTCAGGTTAAGAACAGTTTCAGGTTAAGAATGGACCTCCGGAACGAATTAAGTACTTAACCCGAGGTACCACTGTATTTAGCTCAGCATTAGCTTTAAGAAGCTTAACCCTTCCAGGGTGGCCTGTGAAAGCTCACTTTCTTCCCTGCATTATTTTCACCTTACTGGCCCCATTTTGGGGGCATCCCCCCCCCTTATGGTGATAACTACATGGGTGAACACAACCAGCCAGGAATCATGTGGTGAACATGACGACATCATGTGATACTACAGAGCCAACAAGACAGGGCTAGATGGCAATGCTATGAAGCCAGTTAAGAACGAGGGCATTCTTTTCTGGAGCAGCACTGCCCTCATTCTGAATGTGTGAACACATTTCCTCGCCCCTTTCAGAGCAACCTTCACCCCCCACCCAAAAAAAGAATCAGAGAGAGCAGGAATATTTTTGCTGTTACCCCAGTAAGTTATCAGACAGATTTGGTAAGCATTTTATCTGAACATTAACGTGTTATGTATTGTTAGGGCTATGAGAAAAGGACTGCAAAATGTCTCTTAAAATAAAACACACGAATGCATGTTAAAGATTAAATGCTTTGTTTAGCCCTCAAAAGAGAGAGTGTTTTGGCAAAAAAAAAAAAAAAAAAAAGGACTTTGCTGTTTGATACATTGAGCAGAAGAATCGTGGAATTATCTGGTGCTGAAACACTTATCACCAGAAGATGGCAGCTGCAATATATGCTATAGAACTGATTAAACATCTCAACTCTACTTCCATACATGGAACACAGGAAGCTTGAAAAAACAAAAACTTAAACCAATGAGTCTCTCCCCTTAACTTCCTTTACATAGGGTGCAGTTCTAGGGGAGTAAGCCATATAGAAGGCAGTGGGACTTTTTTCTGAGTAAACACGGACTGTACTGTGCTGCATAACTGCAACACATGTCAGAAACCATCCTACAAGTTTACGAGGTTCATGCTAATCTCTGGAAGAATAAAATATTCATGTTTAGCCCCAAAGCAGAGAAGGGGCAGCCACAGTTCCTTGTTACAATGCACGTGCAATAAATGTTTATCTTCTACTCTTCTGTTGAGAAACCCCCAATAATGCTGGAAAAGTCTAATATTTCTAATATGTCTAATTCTCATTATTATTCTTAGTAAAGTCTTCCAACTAGAACTAATCATAGGCACTATGCAATACAGGTGATTGCAAAGTTTTAACTTCCCATTCCCTGCTATTAGTGAACTCCCTGTGAATCAGACAAAACTATTTATTATGTAATTTTAAAAAGGTAAGGGTTCCCTTAGCCACTCTGGGTGGGTTCAAATAAGTATAAAAAATTATAAATCATTAAACCTTTTTTATAAAAAACAAAACAAAACAAAACCCTCCCTATGCAGGGCTCCCTTCAGATGCCTTCTAAAGGTTGTATACAGTGGTACCTTGGGTTACAAACACTTCGGGTTACAAACTCCGCTAACCCGGAAGTAGTACCTCAGGTTAAGAACTTTACCTCAGGATGAGAACAGAAATTGTGTGCCAGCGACATAGCGGCAGCAGAAGACCCCATTAGGTAAAGTGGTACCTCAGGTTAAGAACGGTTTCAGGTTAAGAACGGACCTCCGGAACGAATTAAGCTTGTAACCAGAGGTACCACTGTAGTTACTTATCTCCTTGGCTCAGGGGTTGCATAACTCCATACCCTCCAACATTTCTTTGATGAAAATAGGGACGTCCTAAGAAAAATCAGGACATTCCGGGATCAAATCAGAAATAGGGACGGCCTGGAAAATAGGGACACTTGGAGGGTCTGTAGCTGTGGAGCTATCCCCAGGCAGAAACGTGGTCCCTATAGCTGGACATCATCCACACCCTTGGCATATTCTAGTACAGTGGTACCTCGGGTTAAATATGCTTCAGGTTACAGACTCTGCTAACCCAGAAATAGTGCTTCAGGTTAAGAACTTTGCTTCAGGATGAGAACAGAAATCGTGTTCCAGCGGTGCGGCGGCAGCAGGAGGCCACATTAGCTAAAGTGGTGCTTCAGGTTAAGAACAGTTTCAGGTTAAGTACAGACCTCTGGGACGAATTAAGTACTTAACCCAATGTACCACTGTACAGTCATACCTTGGTTTTCAAACAGCTTAGTTCTCCAACATTTTGGCTCTTGAACGCTGCAAACACGGAAGTGATTGTTCTGGTTTGCGAATATTTTTGAAAGCCAAACGTCCACCGGGGCGTCCGCGGCTTCTGATTGGCTGCAGGAGCTTCCTGCAGCCAATCAGATGCTGCACTTTGGTTTCTGAACGTTTTGGAAGTGGAACGGACTTCTGGAACGGATTCCGTTTGACTTCCAAGGTATGACTGTATATACCTAGTATATACTTGCCATATACTAACTCCCCCCCACCCCCCGCCAGCCAGCAGATTCTGAGGGAATTTAATTTCCGTGGACTTCAGCAGGGCAGGTCTAGATCAGCTTAAAACTAGATTGTAGATCAGGCTGGTAAAATAAAACTCTCATGTCCATTATTTACTTTCTATGGACATGTGACTGAAAGATTAATATAATATAATATATTTACAGCAATTTCTTTATTACTTTTCCTTGGTTTTCTCACATTCAGCTGCCAATCACAACACTTTATAGTGCATGACATGGGGGATGCCTTGGGCCTTTTATCTAAGCAGACAAAGCTGTGAGCTCATGGTCAGTCACTATGCTTTTCTTTCTGAATCCATTTATTGAAAACCCATTAGGCTAAAAGGTTCAAAATACTGAGCAGAGAGGGCATGACAAGCCTCTAGAAAAGAAAACCAGTGCAGATATTGCATTGATCT
Source organism: Podarcis tiliguerta (assembly GCF_965153285.1). Lineage (NCBI taxonomy): Eukaryota > Metazoa > Chordata > Lepidosauria > Squamata > Lacertidae > Podarcis > Podarcis tiliguerta. Next base: position 19,437,340 of record NC_139545.1, on the reverse strand, counting down.
AAAAGGCAATTGAACATGAAGAAAAATAATAGGCATTTAAATTTAAACAATATGCTGGACATAAATCAGGTCAAACTTTCAGTTCAGTATAAATACATTAAATCTGAAGGGTTATTTATAGCCTTCTTATGAACCTTCTTTAAGAAGGCGGAGTGTATTCTATACCTACCTTCAAAAAGAATGCATGACGTTATAAGCACACAAATACATAAATAAATAGCCTTAGCAGAACAGTCAAAATGTTACACACAACTCCAAAAATGCCCCCCCAGAAACATTATTATTTAGAGACAAGGTTCCATTTAAAAGTGGACCCATGTTTCCCAAAACATCATTCCCCATTTAGAAACTGAAATAAAGGATAAGCTGAGCTCCCAGCTGTTGCTACGATGTCCTTCCTCTCCACACTTACAGATCAGCTAGTAAAAAAAAGTCCTTGAAAGAAATTAAAGAGAATGCAACAAGCTATTTCCGTTGCTTGTCAGCAGCCACGGTGAAAACAAAGTCCACTGGGTAGTCTAGGATGACTGGAAGCAAAGAATAACTGGCTCCTGTACCAATGGACACAATCAATTACACCTACAAAATTCCCATTTCTGCACAGTTATTAAGATACATAAGATCTTTCTTCCTTTGCATCTGTCCCCTCTGGCACAGGACTGCAATACCTCAAGGACGGCCTCCTTCCATATGAACCTACCTGGACCCTGAGATCATCTTCTGAGGCCCTCTTTCATGTGCCGCCTCCTCAAGAGGTCCAGGGGGTGGCAACACGAGAACGGGGCCTTCTCTGCAGTGGCTCCCTGTTTGTGGAATGCTCTCCCCAGGGAAGTTCTCCTGGCACCTTCATTATACACCTTTAGGCGCCAGGCAAAAATGTTCCTTTTAAACCAGGCCTTTGGTTGATCTGCTTTACATCCTATGCCCTTTTAAAATGTGACTCTTTGGGGGGGGTATTATTGGGTTATTGTTTTTATTCTTATTATGTATTTTGTTTTTTTATATCTTGATTTTAGTCTGTGAACTGCCCTGAAACCCCAGAGTACAGTGGTACCTCGGGTTACATACGCTTCAGGTTACATACGCTTCAGGTTACAGACTCCGCTAACCCAGAAATAGTTCTTCAGGGTAAGAACTTTGCTTCAGGATGAGAACAGGAATCGTGCTCCGGCAGCACGGCAGCAGCAGGAGGCCCCATTAGCTAAAGTGGTGCTTCAGGTTAAGAAGTTTCAGGTTAAGTACGGACCTCCGGAACGAATTAAGTACTTAACCCGAGGTGCCACTGTATGGGGCGGTATATAATGACAACAAACAAACAAACAACAACAACAATTCTATAGTCTACTTGGAGGAGGTCTTCTTTGGGAGTGTGCAGCCACATTACTATTTACCAGGGTTTTTTCAGCTGAAACTCACCGGAACTCAGTTCCAGCACCTCTCAGGTGGGCACCATTGTCATGATAAGAGAGGTGTCATGATAAGGGAGGTGTTCATGGTGAGCTCTGGCAACCTCTTTTTCTAGAAAAATAGCACTGCTATTTTTACTCAGTTGTTCTTACGTTTTTTTTGAAGAGGCACTGCTGCAGAGACGGCTTTTCCTCAGCGCTTGAGGATGGGAAAGAGCAATGCGATGGTTGCCTGCACTCCAGGGGATCTACCTGAAGAGCTTGGTGGATGGAGTTGATTTGCTTAGATCAGGGATGGGGTGGTTGCTGGCATCCATCTGTCTTGGGAGAAAATGGAAGAGTGTGCCTTAGGGGTTGAAGTCACACCACTGGAGAGCTATAGTGCCTGCTATGGTTGTAGAGACTGATACAGGAGAGAGAGAGTTTGTTACAGGTGGGGCAAATGAAGGCGTTTGGTTTTGCTGCTACAGGTGCACCATGACGTTTCTTCTCCCTGAGCTCCTCCCAGCAGTCATTCTTCCTCTGGTCACTGGTGTGGCTACACAATGGGACTTTCTGTCTGTCTCCAGGTATTGCGATCATCTGCAAGGGATTCCTATATGGCAACGTTAATGTTGGAATTGTGGGAATGTACAGGGAGGCAGGAGAGGATATATTGTTTACTAATATCCTTCCTAAGTTGCGCTAGCAAGTTCTGTAACTTAGCAGAGTTTTAACATTCCCCTTTAAACGCAGAGCTGGTAGCTGGTTGCAAGCTTGTTTAAGCTTCTCAATATAGATTCCTGGTACGATCCCTGATTTCCCTCTTAAAATAATAAACACGCCACAATCTTATTTAAGATATATAAAAGTAGTTTACTCACATCCCTGAAATTGGATCCCTGAAGGCAGACTTAGTTACAGATATATATACATGTGAGTCTATCCCATATGGAGATAGTCCCTTTGTCCTTCGTTGGCTGAAAGCCAACAGACCATCTCTAGCTAAAAAGCTGCTCCAATGACAAAGTCAGAGAGAGAGAGAGAGAGAGAGAGAGAGAGAGAGAGAGAGAGAGATGGCTGCATGCCTTGTGCTTTTGTTACCTGCACACCCACCTCTAGTCACATGCAAGAGGAAATATGTCCCAGCCCAGGAGGAAACAGGAAGTTTTCAACTGGCTGGTCCAAACATCCCCCTGCATGTCCACTCTAGGAAAACAAGGAATGTTGTACTTGACTGCTACTTATATATCACACCCCACAGGAATGGGGAAGCTATCATCATCCAAATAACCATTCTTGACTATTAACTATCCTGATTAGGGATATTATTATTGTTATTATATTCATCAAAAACTCAGGGTGGTTCACAAGATAAAAACACAAGATAAAAGCACAAATAAATAGTCAAAACTTGGTTTATCCCACCTTTCAACATTTAATGAAATCTTACAAATCAAACTTCACCAAAAACCTTACATCTTTGCTGCTATATATATTTTTAAAGTTACCAGGTTTCCCCATCCCATTTCTCTTTGGTCTTGCTGGGGACAGTGATACTGGAGAAAATGGAGAGGTGTCTTGTCACTCACATTGGCCCTTTTTAAGGCAGATTCAGCTTCCATAGATTGAGATTTGGCTGCATTTGGTGTTGTTGGCAGCAGTCTGAGTTCACATCTTCAACTGGCTTCTAGAGATCCTGATCGTCAATGATATCTAATTTTCTAGTGGATAGTTATCTTCCAGTTATATGCTAATCAAGTTACTTAAATGTTAATTGATAATTAAAAATGTGATTACATCTTTATTGTAGGTGTAGTTTGGTTTCATTCTTTACCAACCCCACTCCCAATCTGCATATTCATAAGCCTCAGTGGGTGCTCTTTGAAAAGTCAAGTGAGTTTAATAAACATGACAAAAACTGGCTTATTAAATCCAAATGAAAGCTTTAGGCACATAATTTAAACTCTTTTAAACTCTTGGGTTATACTCCAGCATAGATTATTTTTAGAACCAAGTTCCACTGAAAGGCTCAAATGAAAATCACAGCATGAAACATAGAGTATTGCTAAGAGCAGTAATCCACCATTGTCAATTAATGTTAAAGCTTAGTGAAACACTAATTTGCAGATGTAATAGGACAAAAATCTTCTCTCCAATACACTAGTTTTATTATGGCCATATTATAGGACCCCCAAAGTGTTTATTGGTCAAGACAGTGTTTCTATCATTCCATAAGCTTTATTTGCTTGGCTGAAGTAACACTGGAAACAGTTATGGGTAAAAAACTATGAAGACTATCAATATAAACCACTACTTTGGGTTTGTTTTTTTGTTTTTTTAAAACAACAATTCAAAGTGTTGGTGATGACCTTTAAAGCCCTAAACGGCCTTGGCCCAGGATACCTGAAGGAGCGTCTCCACCCCCATCGTTCAGCCCATACACTGAGGTCCCACTCCGAGGGCCTTCTGGCGGTTCCCTCGCTGTGAGAAGTGAGGTGACAGGGAATCAGGCAGAGGGCCTTCTCGGTAGTGGCACCCGCCTCTGTGAAACACCCTCCCATCAGATGTCAAGGAAATAAACAACTATCTGACTTTTAGAAGACATCTGAAAGCAGCCCTGTTTAGGGAAGTTTTTAATGTTTGATCTTTTATCATGTTTTTATTGATCTGTTGGAGGTCACCCAAAGTGGCTAGGGAAACCCAGCCGGATGGGTGGGGTATGTATGTATACATACATACATTCTTCTTCTTCTTCTTCTTCTTCTTCTTCTTCTTCTTCTTCTTCTTCTGCCATGTCCTTATCAGTTCCAGAGTCTATCCTGCAGAATCCGTGTGGATTTTTCATCCTAGCATATTCTGGGGCTAGTGAATGCTGCCACTTTGGCGCAAGGACCAGTTTTATGCTAGCTGGGAAATAAGAGTGAAGGAGCATATATTACAATATAATTGTTCTATTATTGAAGGACATGCTTAAATGTTACATTGCAAATGGGCCCCTCGTTAGAATGTCTAGCCTGGGCAGATAGAGATAAAGAACAAGGATTTATTGTCACACCAGGATGAGGGAGGTTGCAGGAAGGAGGGAGAGAAGACCAAGACCTTATATGGTAATATAGGAACTTATTATAAGTTTTGATTTCCCAGAAACCAGGTGACTTACAAGAAATCAGGTGACTTACAAGAGATCAGGTGGTATTCTATTTTGCAAATCTATATAAAGGGGCGCACCCTGACTACTGTGTACAGGTTGCGTACTGTTCGCCCTGTGCCTTTGTTCTGCATATGCACTTCAAATAAAAATCCTGTTAATAACCTGCAAGAGCGTTTTGCTGCTTTGTGTGAATCTTCAGGAACCCAAATAGCAGATATGTGTGGTCCTTCAAGAGGTCTGGAGGGAGAATATGTCAAGCTGAGACTGCACATTTGCCATCAAGAATCTCCATACCGCATAATCATGCCCTGTCCCCAAACCCCTTGGCCTGCCTCAGGCTGTGGTATTTTCCCAGGCTGCCCCGGGGCAAGACTCTGTTGACAAACCTATATGTACAGTAGATGTCTCTCAGGTTCACCAGGATAAACATTTGGCAGACTTCCTGGTGTTGGGATAAAGCTCATAATGTTCCTGGCTGCCTTCATCTCAGCAAAATGTGCCAACTCTTCATGATCTCATTGCTCCTGCTCCATACACAAATCTCACATCCAAAGTTCTTCATTTCGTTTCTCACCTTTTTTTTCCGAATTCTGATAAACTTTTCTGCCGCAGAAGAATACATCTCAGAGAACTCATGTCAGGATGAAAAATCTATGTTGATTCTACAGAGCACACCAAGGACTTGGCAGTAATGTTGTCTAGGTGTGATATTTCTTGCAGACTCCATATGGTGTTTATTGCTCAGTGTAACATTGTCCACATGTATTCCCCCATGAGGGGAAAAGAACAATTCCTAACTTTTTGTTGCACGTTATTTTTAGTTGTCTAGGAAATGTTCCTTGACAAAGGCTGTGGGCATACTATACATTTAAAGCACATTCAAAGCACATTTTCCCCCTCAGAGAATTCTGGGCACTGCAGTTTACCCCTCGCAGAGTGATAATTCCCAGCAACCTTTAACAAACTACAGTGCCCAGAATCCTTTGAGGGAAATAATGTGTTTTGAATGTGCTTTAAATTTATAAAAGTAAAGGTAAAGGGACCCCTGACCATTAGGTCCAGTCATGATCGACTCTGGGGTTGCGGCACTCATCTCGCTTTATTGGCCAATGGAGCCGGCGTACAGCTTCCGGGTCATGTGGCCAGCATGACTAAGCCGCTTCTGGCGAACCAGAGCAGCACACGGAAACGCTGTTTACCTTCCCGCCGGAGTGGTACCTATTTATCTACTTGCAATATGATGTGCTTTCAAACTGCTAGGTTGGCAAGGCAGGGACCGAGCAACGGGAGCTCACCCTGTCGTGGGGATTCGAACCACATCCTTCTGATCGGCAAGTCCTAGGCTCTGTGGTTTAACCTACAGTGCCACCCGTGTCCCCTGCTTTAAATGTATAGTGTGTATATAAAGATTCTATATGCCAGGACTGAAGAATCTCTGGTACTCCAGATTGTTTGTTTCTATCTGATTTTTATTTGAGCTTCTTCAAGGAACTCAAGGTGACACACACAATTCCCCTCTCCCCATTTTATCCTCACAACAACCCTCTGAGGTAGGTTAGACTGAGAGAGAAAAACAGGCTCAAGGTCACCCATATTAGTCAAGTGGGGATCTGAAACCTGGTTTTCCAGGTCCTAGTTCAAGACTGACCATTACAGAGACTGTTCACACGTTCATCTGACGGATGTGTCACTTAGCCTTAATATCTGTCTCTCAAAGTTCAGAAGTCTGCAGTAATATCAACCTCTCCCCTGCTCTTAGCATTCTAAAATGGGTTTCTGTTCCTTCAGTAATGTGACTAGGATTTCATTGAAAGTGTTTATAGTTCTTTTAAATTGCAAACACGTCCATCATCAGACCATTCCTGCAAGGTGGATAGTATCCCAGAAAATAACCGAAAACCGAGGCCAGCCTTAGGAACCCCACAATGAATGTACCTATGAGTTGCTTGATGAACAAACCAAGATTCATACGCCAGACTCCAAATTCCTTATAGGAACATGCTGACTTTATCCTTTGGTTAGGTTTAATCAGATTTTTATAGCTCTCCAAAGGTAAATCAAATCCTATCAAATCTCATCAAATTTTTAAAAGAGTAGACAATCCCAATGTCTCCATTCTTAATAGGTTTGTTTGTCTCAAGGCACTTTGAGAGTTGGTGAGCACAAGATGGGTGCTATATTCATCTACACAATCACTGAACAACCCATTACTTTTTAAATAGCTTTGGGATTCCATGAGTGTGAAAGGCGCTACATAAAACCAAGTTCTATTATAGTCAATTTACTTGTTGTCTGTAAGTCACAACCAGTGAAATGGGGAAAATTGTAAGTTAAAGGGACATAAAAACCATGAAGGTCTCTATTCATCAGGATTAGTGCAGCATTTCTCAAGTGTTTGTCAGGGGAATTCATGTATACGCCTCAGGAGGCCTGGTTTAGCATTCCTCTTCACAGCAATTTTTGGGGGGCAGAATTGCTTTATATTCTACACAAGGAAGGTGCTAATAGAGCATTAAGATTATATGGGGAAAACAGCGGAGAAGTTCTTTAAAACACCAGCAAACCACAGTTAAAGAACAAAGTAGAGAACAGGGGCTCAGAAACTAAAACTCCTAACAGCCTCCTGTTCCAAACCACTGAAAATAATTTGAGGGAATTCCATTGTATGGCATGTTGTTAATTATAGTGTTCTTCAGGGTTGAGTGTCCTATCCCAGTGCCTTGAATCCATTTGTTTCTCTGGCTGATAATAAATGTTAACGATTAGCATACTGTCTAGCATTTCGCTTCAAACACTGGCAGATACATGAGGCAGGCCACACTGAGGGACGGCAGTAGATCTGGAAGCTTCATAGCACCAGTGGTGTGGGATTGGCTCTATGATATCACCTGATTCACTAGTCCAGGATTATGGGATATTCCAGCCTGAATTACCTAGTGGTGGTGCAAAAAGGAGGAGACCAGTGCCTGACCTGTATGATTTCCATTTCAAGTGCTAGTAACAATTCTTCTTCTTTAGTGATTACTCATAGCCAAGTAAGATTGTCTTCCAGAAACACAGTTTTAACAGTGGGTCCATAAATGACTGTGGAGGCCAATTCTGGATCCACGTGTCCTTCCACAGTGGGGACATAGGTTTCTGGGCGAGAGTTGATCATGGCATGGGTTTGCCAAGTGTGCCTTCCTCTTAGCATGTTTCTCGCTTGCATCCTGAGTTTGAGTGTCTTCAAAGCCCATGACACCTTTGGTAAAGGCTGTTATCCAGCTGGAGCGTTCACAGGCCAGTGTTTCTCAGTTGTCGGTGTTTATACTACATTTTTAAAGATTTGATTGGGGCAAATGGGGTACTACCCCACTATCCTCAATCTGCCCCCACCTGTCTGTCTTCTTACTTATAACTAATCCTGGCTCTCAGCTTCTTTCTCCATAGTATCGCCTTCAGAGGAGGATGAGCACGGAACTAGAATTAGTTCTGACAGGTCAAGTCGGTTATGATACACTGGGCAAAGGATTTGGGAATATAATATTCTGATGACTGATTGGGAAAGGCTATGGAAATCAGATTTGAAATTTACAGCATGTTGTACATTGAAAGAAAATTATATAAAAACAATGTACTGGTGGTATTTGACTCCTACTAAATTAGCAAAAATGTATAAGACAAGTTCAAATATCTGCTGGAAATGTAAAGAAAAAGAAGGTACCTTTTATTATATGTGGTGGACTTGTTAGGTAATAAAAGCTTTTTGGGAGATGATATATAATGAAATGGGGGGAAAATGCTTAAAGTAACTTTTGTTAAGAAACCAGAAGCTTTTTTATAGGAATTATAGGTGCCAACATACCAAAGGAGCAGAAAATACTTTTCGTGTTTGGAACAGTAGCTGCTCAGGTGTTATTAGTCCAGAGTTGGAAAGAAGACAAAGTTCCTACCAGAGAAGAATGACAAACCAAGCTGATAGACTATGCTGAGTTGGCAAAGCTGACTGGAAAACTCAGAAACCAAGAGGATAAAAACTTTAACTAGAAGAATGGGGAAAATATGTAAGTTACTTAGGAGACCACTGTAAGCGGATGGAAACAAGAGCAGGATTTTGATCACTTGTAGTGTAAAAATTATTATAATTATTATGAACAATATGGTTTGATATAAAAATAGGAGTACGGATGAATATGCAGTTGCCGATGTTGATAATTAAACTCCAAGGCGGGGGGGGGGAGTCCCAAGATTTGGAGAATCTCTATATATAGATATGTATTATTAGTTTGTGTTTATTTGTACTTTGTAAAACAAAACAAAACAAATTCACAAAAAAGTAAATAATAGAATTAGTTGGTTCTGCCTGTCGGTGGTTCTAGCTCAGCCTATCATTGGTTTTGGCTCCACCTACTGCTGAGCTTCTTGCTTTCAGTGCCCCCAGTCCCAATGGGCACTACTGGTAACAGAAGGAAAGGCCTTACTTTTCTGAGTCTTCTGTAAGCTACAGAACACACCACTGAAGAATACTGGTCCTGTCTGACCAACATGAGAAGGGTCTAAAGAAGGTATATGTGATATATTAAGATTGAATTTCTCTCTCCTCCTCCCACCCTTTTTATTCCTTGACATACCAACACAGAATGCTATTCCCAACTCTGCCACATAGAAAGCTTTCACGTCATGCAGACTTATTCAGCCAGATGGCCTGTGGGGTTCTCTTAATGCAGGAGCCCTGAGTGAGCTTGGAATGTGACACTCACAATAAGAAGGCTATAATTTTCATATTGTATCTCCTTGCCAATTGTAAATCAGTCATTTTAAAGATGCTTTCCATTCTTGTTTCCCTTCAGGCACCTATTTCTCCCTGGGAAAAAGAAAGGAAAATATGTGGTTTATGGCTAACGGCAGGGCTGAAATGACATGTGTAATAGCATCAGCAGGCAACAAATGGGTCCCTAAAGTGGCAATATGGTGCCTTTTGTTTTGTTTTAAGACTTCACAATGAAGGGCCATTTGTCTTTTCAACCCTCCATTTGAATAGTTATAGCAAATTCAGGAAATAATATTAGGTGTGTTCAGTAAGCGGGACTGCACATTATATGATCCAGGGAGTATGGCGAGATAGGCAATAGAGTGGGAATGTGCAGAATACTAAAGGACAGATGAATGTTGCCTTGTTATGCAATGTTTGCTGCTGTAAATGTGAACGTCCTATAGCAATAATTTAGCGCTGAGAGCTAGGAATGAGATTTGTATTTCCTGCTGGATGTTTCCTTTGAAAGCCTCGCTGGTTCTGGCTATCAGATTTCCTTAGGAGGAGATGGAATATGAAAACTGTTTGGAAATAAAACTGGAATAAGCCAAGATCATATTCTCTGTTTGTTGAAACAGGCAGGGTTTCAATAGCACAGATATGGAAGCGTACAGAACAAGGGCAGTGCTAGCTGATGAGATACGTTCTTCGTTCTTTTGCAAAAAGGTCCTAATGTACTTATCAAATTAGTTCCTCCTGCTCTAAAACCTGTCAACCTGACTTCATCCTGGAACAGGGTCTATGAACTGCCATTTTGTGGAATGCACTCATTCAGCAGAACAGTGTCATGTCTTGTCATATCCAGACCAAATTTGGTTGTTTATGTCTCATTTTCACTTTTGGTGCTGCAAGAAGGAAGAGTTTTAGGTCTTCTAACTGAAGTCCTGTTCAAATTAAAAGTCAAAATGGTAGTAGAAGACTGCCAGTGACGGGCTTATTTGAATATGAATCCAAATAAGACAAAGGTGTCATGGAAAGATGGTTGCCAGGTCTAGGACTTACCTATTTTCATGTCTTACAATGGTATTGTTGCAGGAAATGTATAGCTTCTTATTAGCACAATCAATTATCTGAGAACGATTCTATCATTTACTACAAAAACTGTTTCAGGTTCATAATTTACTTCCATTTCAGCTTGTGGTAAGTAGCTACGCGACTTCACATTTCTCTCTGTGTCTGTCTCTCTCTTTCCTTTGGGAAACCACAACAGTTTAATGAAACCCCTCGTCAAAAGAAGCAATCTTCCTTATCCTGTCATCCTTCAAACTGGCTACGTTTACCTTTTGCAGACAGCCTAGTCTATCTCTGTTTGAAAGTTTTGCAGTGGGAAGTGAAGAACAGAAGAGGACGGAGTTTCCTTGCTGGATAGGGGAAAGAGTCTTCTCTTCTTCCCTCTCAGCGTGGAAATGGGGTCAGCTGCAGAAGATGGAAGAGAACTCTATGTTCCTCCTCCAGCAGCTCACTTGCTTTCCCTTACGAATGGGGAGAAAGGGATCTCTCTTCGCTGAAGAAGGAGGAGGAGGAGGAGGAGGAGTTTGGATTTGATATTCTGCTTTATCACTACCCTAAGGAGTCTCAAAGCGGCTAACATTCTCCTTCCCTTCCTCCCCCACAACAAACACTCTGTGAGGTGAGTGAGGCTGAGAGACTTCAGAGAAGTGTGACTAGCCCAAACAGCTGCATTTGGAGGAGCAGGGACGCGAACCTGGTTCACCAGATTACAGGTCTACTGCACTTAACCACTACACCACACTGGCTCTCTTTCAATTTTCCCACAATGCCCTGGAAAACCTGACATGGTGTCCCCTGGAGAGAGAGCCAGTGTGGTGTACTGGTTAAGAGCGGTAGTCTTGTAATCTGGCGAACCAGGTTCGCGTCCCTGCTCCTCCATATGAAGCTGCTGGGTGACCTTGGGCTAGTCACACTTCTCTGAGGTCTCTCAGCCTCACTCACCTCTCAGAGTGTTTGTTGTGGGGGAGGAAGGGAAAGGAGAATGTTAGCCGCTTTGAAACTCCTTTGGGTAGTGATAAAGCGGGATATCAAATCCAAACTCCTCCTATTCTTCTTCTGGAAGCATTGTACCCACCATTTTAAATTTCCCTACAATGTTTCAGGGGGGTACCATGTCACAGGTGCCCGGGGCCTGCTGACATCACTGCGGCATGCACATGTGCGGTTGGCATGCTCTATGGTGTGCGCATGCCAGCGTGTAGAACCTTGAAGAGCCCGGCCCCTTCATTGAAAATTTCTGGGGGCCTGGGCCCACATGCCCCCCCCCATAGATGGTGCCTATGCCATGCCAGGTTTTCCAGGGCATTGTGGGAAAATTAAAATGCAAGTCAGGTGGGCAAGGATTCTGGGTACTGCCCCTGGCCCTTATCCATTGCTTCATTCCTCCTAAAATCTAATCTGAAGAATTGTATTTCTTATTTTGTTGCCATGGTTTGGTGTCTGAAAAGGAGTAACTGGGAACTTTGTGATTTCCTGTTTTCCTTGGAATCAATATTTATTATTATTATTATTAATACTTCATGATGTTCACCTGATTCCACATCTTGTGTTTTTATTTTTATTTTTTAATAATTTTTATTGAATGATTTTATGTTACAAAAAACTATACAGCCATACCACCACCAAACATAATCAAGAAATAAAAATTACATACATCAATATTTAGTTTGTTATTTGTTATTTGCCATCTTATTTCCTCCCAAACATTGCATACAAAAACACTCCTATGTGCAAACACCCACATACCCACACCTGCACATTCACATCTTGTGTTTTTAAGGGGTTTCCTATGCAATCTATTCCTGGGCTATATAATTTCACCCACATTGTTCTTGTTTGTGTTGCAGACCAATGAATATTTTAATTGGCTGCTATGGCATTGTTCTGTTTTCACAGATCTAGTTAGTATCCTGGTTGGTTTTCACCAATACCCAAATACTGCCTCTTGTGTAAGAAATCACAGAAACATTCATGTAAAACTAGGTCTGAGTCTATTAGTGTGTTATCAACACATTACCAAGCTTTCAACAGCCAATCTATCCTGTGTTCCTTAGACAACCTTGACCTTTACTTCCTTGCAATGTGAATAATATTACATCACATCTAAAAAGAACAATGTAATCATCTTTTCTATTTGCGGCACTAAGACAGTCAACAGTATTTGATACAATCAGCATGTGTCTTGATACCGAAGGCACATGGTGACATGTCTAACTGAATGTAGTTATTCGGCTGTCATGAAATGCACCTTATAGTGATAAACTTCAGCCATAAAATTGGAAGACTATCACATAAACATGTTTCATGAAGAAATACACTAAGAGAATTCACTGCTAGTTTATTGTTAGAAAACTGCATTCTATTTATTATGGCGCAATTTTTACAGTAAGCCAGTACTCGAAAACTCATTACATTTTACAGTGAAGTAATTACTGGGCTCTGATTCCTTTATTTCAACCAACAATGGTATCTAATTATTGCACAATAAATTGAAATGCTGAGATTGTGGAACTGTGAAAAGGCACAGCACAGCAGGCACAGCCTTTAGCTCATATAGAATGCTTAGCCTATTTAACCATAATCTTACTTGGTTGTTACACATACAGATGCTCACAAAAGGTTTTCTCTCCTTCTGTTTCTAGCTTGCCTGAGGGCTAGGGTAGCAACCCTTTTGCTAATGAGATCCACCTTTCCTTTGGGGGAAAGTGGTCAGGGGCCTCGTACCAGCATGGCAAAAACTCAAAGTGGGCTGGACAAAACATACATGCACAGCCCATATGTATGCGCACACACCTACATAACATGTTCACACACAGGCACACCCAGAATGTGTTGCCTTTTACCATGTCTAGTTAACTTCTGTTATAGAGGTAATAATAATAATATATGCCCCTTGGTTTCCCCAGCCCCTCTGAGCGGGTTCTAGAACATATAAAAACATAATAAAACATCAAACATCAAAACCTTCCCAATACATGACTGCCTTCAGATGTCTTCTAAAAGTTGTGACATTCTTCATCTCCTTGACATCTGATGGGAGGGCGTTCCACAGGGAGGGTGCCACTGCCAAGAAGCCCCTCTGGCTGGTTCCCTGTAGCTTCACTTCTCGCAGGGAGGGAACCTCCAGAAGGTCCTCAGAGGTAGACCTCAGTGTCCAGGCTGAACAATGGGGGTGGTGATGCTCCTTCAGATATACAGTGGGACAGATGAGCAGTGCATGGAAATGATGAGGGAGAATGGGGTGTGGCCTAGTGTATGACTTACAGAGGACACCAGAGTCCATTTGACCTATGGACCAGAGGTACTCCATTTCTGCCTTAGCTCCTGATTATTCTTGAGTAACTCCAACTCATTTAATTCAAGGGATGAACTAGAATTTGAACAGAATCCTTCTTCTTGGGTTTTGGATATAATGTGATCACAGGGTTCTTATCTTAGATAGGGGGCAGTAGCAGACATGGCAGCAGGAACATCTCCATCGGGGCAGAGACACTCCACAGTGACCTGCAGTAAGTCAAACAGAAAACAGTAATGCGATTTTTTTTGGGGGGGGGGTCTTACATATGGATGGAGCTGCTCCATGAACCCATATGGCCTCTGACAATTTGGAAGCAGGTTGCAGCCGATCTAGGTGTTGCCAGGAAGTTTAGCTGGTGGGAAGATGTGGAGGAAGCCTTGTGCTACTTCCCAGTGGCCACCCCACTTACAGTGGTTTTCCCAAGCTGTCACAATCCAGAGTGTGGGCGGCAAGAGTTCTGGACCAACACATTGGGACCGGGGTATGAGCGGTGGTGCTGGTAGCAGTCCAACCGGTGGGTTCACTGTCAGGAACAAGTCAAATGGAGGTCAGGGAGGCATGAAACCACGTTGCTGTGGCAAGTCAAAGCTGACATGCAGCCTTATATAGTCCTCCTGAGCTTGCCTCTAGGTGCAGCACATCACCTCATCTGACCATGCCTGCCAGCCAACACTTAATTCCCCCAAGGGAAGCCTGGCCAGGGCCTGGTCCCTGCAAATCCTCACAGCGCTCAGGGTCTGGCTCCTGCAAATACTCATGGTGCTCATTACACAAGCCAAGGCATTCTAAGACACGCGACCAGCAGGAAATTGTGGAGCCAGCCTTGGATAACTGCACGTTTTTTAAAAAAAAAGTGAAAAAAGCAAGAGGAAGAAAAGGAAAACCCTTGGTCACCTCGAAATGTGAATTAAAGTGCTCCCAAACATTTCAGAGATATCTCTGCCCCTTACCACAAATTTTCAGGAAGGTTTCATTTTGCTCCCACTTGCCCAATTAATATGCAATGGCGGTGTGGTGAGTTGGAGGCATGGAGCCACCCATTTGACACTGGCATCACTGCAGCTCCCCTAGATGGGCCTAGGCTGGGGCAGGGGGGTAGCAAGGTAGAGGGCTGTCTGGACACTGGAGGAGCCTATCTAGCAATCCCAAGGTGCAGCCAACCTCAGCACTGTGCTGAGTAAGCTGCAGGATGGTGGCTCTACGAGTCTGACGCTGTTCCACCTTCTCCCTCCCTCCAGTTGCTCTACCAATCTGTGCACCCGTTGTAGCTGCACAGTCTAGTTGCACAAGGATTTATTGCCCAGTAATAAGAAGCCAGGCTACTGTCCCTTCCACCGCCTCCTGCTTACAGCATTTGGTAAAAATTTAAGAGGTTTCCTCTAAGGTCTTTTCAGCAAATCAGATAGCTTGAAAGGACAAAATTTGAAACAGGTCAAGGTCTTAAGGAGTTGCTTTCAGGACGCTAATTGCCATATCTGGATTCGACATCTTAATACCATGACCAAATTCTCCAAGAAGTGAGCAAGATTTTATCCGGAAGATTCACTGAACCTTGGCACCGAAGATTAATATTACTGAAGCGGCATTTCTCCCATCCAAGGCTTGACATTAATAAAATAATTAAACTACAAGCCCCACTGGAAGGGGGGCAGGTAGGAATCATTTTTTAAATTTATCTGATGGCTGGCGATTTTTGCTCTTTCAGCTACCGAAATTGAAATCTGATGCTGCCGATGAACTGGAAAGTTTCATGAATCCCAATAAAGCCCACGACTAAGCTCAGTCACTCTCGGTTTCTAGAAAGGGTATCTTGCTTCATATGCCTTCATTTCTTTATTGGTGATCCACGCACCCTTATTACTGGGCCAAGGCTGGCTCCTGCATTAAGCTTCTGTGACTATCCAACCCCACTATATTGGTTTTCTTGAATCTTAGGGATAGAAAATGGGAATGCATGTGCTAAACTGAGCATGCTGGAATTTTCACAGCCCTGAAAATATGGGTGTTCTTTCTCTCCTTTCATGAAAATAAAAGGCCAAAGGGGAAAGGCTACTGGTCCCTTGTCTTGACTGGATCTCACTTCAATTGGCTCACTTGCAGAGGGTCACCAATTTTTTGACTTTTCCAGCTTCTGTAATTACGTCTTCAGCAGCAGTGTGATATGTAGAAATCAGTAGGTGAAGATTTTCATAGCATGGAGACACTTTATTACTTCCTAATTGCTGCATACCAAGTTCCTGTCAAATGCAACACAAGCTGATCAAGCAGTTAGACTACAGCAGGGGTAGGCAACCTAAGGCCCAGGGGCTGGATGTGGCCCCATCGCCTTCTAAATCTGGCCTGCGGACGGTCTGGGAGTCAGTGTGTTTTTACATGAGTAGAATGTGTGCTTTTATTTAAAATGCATCTCTAGGAATTTGTTCCTTTTTTCCTTCAAAATATAGTCCGGCCCACCACATGGTCTGAGGGACGGTAGACCGGCCCACGGCTGGAAAAGGTTGCTGACCCCTGGACTACAGTCTAAGCTTAGGCATAGGGGGAAAATAGGGTGTCCTCTCCATATTGTTGAAACAATTTTCACGGAGCAGCTTCACAGGCACATTTGACTGAAGGTGGCAATAGAAAAGAACATTATAGAAGGACAGGGATAGGAAACATTCCCCCCGCCCCCGTGATGGGGGATAACATGTAGGGGCCAAGGCTGTAGTGGGGTGGACTAGAGCCAGCAATTCGCAAAAATGTGGCTGGGGAACCCAGCCAGATGGGAGGGGTATAAATTAAAAAATTATTATTATTATTTAAAATGGTAGGCCAAACCCCTTATGCTACACACACACAGAGAGAGCGCTCCCTGACCTCCCTTCTCTCTATTGGGATCTATTGCGACCCATCTGTGAGCATAGGAAGCTGACTTGCACTAAGTCTGACCACTGGTCATAAAATCATAGAGTTGGGACCCCAGCGGTCATCTAGTCTAACCCCCAGCAATACAGGAATCTCAGCTAAAGTATCCATTAAAGATGACCACCCAACCTCTGCTTAAAAGCCTCCGAGGAAGGAGCGTCCACAACCTCCCTAGGAAGACCGTTCTACTGTCAAACAGCTCTTACTGTCAGAAAGTTGTTTTCCTGGTGTTTAGTAGCAATCTCCTTTCTTGTTCCTTGAACTTGGTCCATCTAGTTCAGAATTGTCTACACGGAGTGGTAGCACCTCCCATGGTTTCAGGCCACAGTCCCTCTCAGTCCTACCTGGAGGTGCCAGGAATGAACCTGAGATCAGTGTGTTTATCCATGAAGCTTTTTCGATCCAAGCAGGTTGCCAAGGCAGATCAGTCTTGCTAGAGCACTTGCTTTCTTACAGAGGGTTTGTTCCCTCTTCTTTCTATTCCTCCATCTGTTTTGGCACACACACCACGTTCCTCCCCCCGCCCTATGAAATTAGGCTAAGGGACATATTAAATTAGGCCGAAAGCTTCTCATTACCTACCTCTGTTGTAAGGTCCAGAATGGCCATTCGGACTTCTCTAAGAGGTGTGGAAATCTAAGGCTGATTGGATATCAACCTTTTGTGTCTTTGGACAAATAGAAACACTTTTCAGCTGTTGTGAAACCTCTTATATTGCTGAATTCTCCTTCACATCATTTTCATTTGTTCAGAGCTGCTTAAAAAAATAATGTCTTATTTTTAGAGAACAAAGCAGGAGGAAAATAGACCATGTGCTTGTATGACCCCTAAACAATTAAAGGCTCCTAGATGAATACATTAGTTTACAAATCTAGTGAAATTAAATCAGGGTCCACACAGTGATGTCTTAGTAAAAAAAAAAAAGGTGCCTTAGATCATTGATAAATCACATGCTTTGAATATAAGAGGGGAGCAGGTCAAGTCTGTAGCATTTCAAATCAAAGGATGTTATGGAAATGCCAGTGATAAATAAAAAAGAACTTATATTGATTCGCAGGAACATTGTCTTGATTAGCAGGAATATTTGCCTTTTAAGAAATAAATAGAGAGAGGCACTAAATGAATATTGGAGTAAACTAGGAGAAGGTTTCAGTCTTCTGAGATCGAATATGCTGGAAACCGATAGTACATACACCATAGGACTGTGGTTTGTTTCATTTAGATTGTCCTTCACATGCCCTCCTTGTCCCACACACAGGTGGAAAACTGGCATACTAGGAATAGCACATCTGGTTTTCCCGACATGCTAGCTTTCCCTCTGTAGCAGGATTTTGACACAGGGAACTATTTAAACATGTGATCACCCAGCCCATGAAGGAAGTGCACCACTTACATTTTCTGCAAGTCTAAATTGGACCGGAGTCTGGCGGGTGCCAGGTATTAAATTGGGACTACAATGCCGTCAAGTGTCAGAGAAATGCACCCCAAGAATGTCAGTCGTTTCCTGTATCACCGTTTACAGCACAGCGTCTGGAAAACTAAACAACAGCAAAGACCACATTCCATTTGCCAATGTTGAAAATAAATTTCCTGTGAACATCAGATAATGACAAGCGATCAGAGTTAGGATGGGGGAGAGCAATGCTTCCTCAATAGCATCCTTTGATACTTTTGACACAATCACCTCTTTAAGCTGCACCAACATGTCAGGATTCTGGAAATGTCTTTCGTTCACTACCCTATAAAAGACGTATGGCAAAAATCAAGGAATGCCTGCGTAAGTAATTTTATTTTTTATGATTCGCGTCCCAAAAGGTCCTGAACTGTCAGATTTATTGTCTATCCAGTTTTATGACTTCAAGTTGTATTTATTCTTTGATGTTTACCATCAGCCCTGTCTACATGAGCTCTTGCTCAGTAGGCTTCCATATTGCTAAATCATTCTTTAAGCTTTAGCAGTGTTGCTTCTGTTCGGCATCAATCCCTCGAGACGTGCCATTAACATGAATCATTTTTGAAAGTACATAGTGCAATATGAACTTCTTGTTGAGTCCATCACTCATTGTGATGGAAGGAAGTGATGACCTTCACAGAAGTACCACATTACGACTAAATATCCCAGGACACTACCATCATTGGCCTGAGCTTGTACAGACAACCACATAGTGCAAATATCCTCTGGAACAAGGGTAGGCAAACTAAGGCCTGGGGGCCGGATCCGGCCCAATCGCCTTCTAAATCCAGCCTGCAGATGGTCCGTGAATCAGCGTGTTTTTACATGAGTAGAATGTGTGCTTTTATTTAAAATGCACCTGTGGGTTATTTGTGGGGCATAGAAATTCGTTCATTTCCCCCCCTTCAAATATAGTCCGGCCCCCCACAAGGTCTGAGGGACATTGGGCCGGCCCCCTGCTGAAAAAGATGGCTGACCCCTGCTCTGGAAGATTTCCCTTTTCTCATGAGTCTCTGCAGCAAACATAGCAGAGAAAATGTAATGGTAATAGTAATAGTAATCTGAAGGCTCAGAAAGGCCTAGTATTTCATTTTAAAAATATATTTATTGAGTTTTATTAAAAATGCAAGACAAGAATTAGAGTTAACACAAGGTGTGTGGGGATTAATGGACCAACCAATCCCCCAAATAAAACACGAACAACTCAGGTGAATAACCCAGCTTCAATAAAACTAAGTTTAGTAACATTACTTCCCCAGTCATCCAGCTCACACCCACAACATACCTTTAAAGTACCGTATGTTGTGGTGTGGCTGTGACCCAAGACATGATGTGTAGCATATCAGCAAAACATTAATTTCACTAAAACAGCAGCACCTAGAAGAGAGAGAGAGTTTGGATTTGATATCCCGCCTTTCACTCCCTTTAAGGAGTCTCAAAGTGGCTAACATTCTCCTTTCCCTTCCTCCCCCACAACAAACACTCTGTGAGGTGAGTGGGGCTGAGAGACTTCAGAGAAGTGTGACTGGCCCAAGGTCACCCAGCAGCTGCATGTGGAGGAGCGGAGACGCGAACCCGGTTCCCCAGATTACGAGACTACCGCTCTTAACCACTACACTCTCTACAACACACTGGCTCTCTACCCCTAGCTTCCTCAGTTTATGAATCTTCATCCATCAAGAAAGTATTGTGTACTTATATTGCCTTGTGGCATTTTCTGTTTCTTCAGGGAACTTCACATGGTGGCAGGAGAAGAGGATCATGGGATGGTTGACGCTTTTCCACTCTGGTCTCCCAAATCTAACACATAAGCTTATGAGAAACCATTATTTCCTACATTTTAGCAATGGGGACAGATTTCTGGCTCAGCTTTCACACAAACCTTTATATGATCACGCTCAAGATGCACATAACGAGAAGGTGGTATCTAACACCTACAAAACTACATGAAATGCAACCACGAAGCAGTCTGTCTTGCCCAATGCAGGGTGCTTATTTTGAAGTGAGATTCAAGCAATACAAAACACAAGTGAGTGAGCAGATTAAAGATTTTATTCTAAACAGCAAGCAATATATACATACCAAGCAAGCACTTAAATCTGCCACTTGGAAGCCCTCAAGAAGCAGCAAAGTGACTCCCCCAGGTAGCCTCAGTTTGCACGGCCCCACGGCCAATCAGCCCATGCATGAGCTTCTCAAAAACTTTGCCTAAAACCATCCAATATAGCTAGCCTGTGTGGGTTGCCCGACTGGCTATATGCAGATCATTCATCACTGGCTATGTGCAGATTATTCATTAGCCACCCCCTCCCAATGCCCCATTTTCTCAAAACAATGTCCAACATCACTGAAGGTACCTAGCACTATCACTTCCTTCCAACTGATTAGGGCATTAAAGGCTGTTCTTCATGCCATCAAAGAACTTAAGGAACAGAGGCAGGAAAGGTAACCATGTCAGATCACTAACTCCTCGAAATACAATTTATCTTCCAGATAGATTGCCCATAGATTGTCCAAAGTTTTGGAGCAGTATGGGGAGGTGGGTATGTTATTCCTGACGTAGTGAGAGTGCCCAGCACCCAAAACTTCTGAGACCTGATATCGGCAAAATGAGTGAAAGTTTTGAATCATCATCATCATTTATTTATACCCCGCCCATCTGGCTGGGCTTCCCCAGCCACTCTGGGCGGCTTCCAAAAAAATATTAAAATACTGTAATACATCAAACATTAAAAGCTTCCCTAAACAGGGCTGCCTTCAGGTGTCTTCTAAAAGTCTGGTAGTTGTTGTTCTCTTTGACATCTGGTGGGAGGGCGTTCCACAGGGCGGGCGCCACTACTGAGAAGGCCCTCTGCCTGGTTCCCTGTAACTTGGCTTCTCACAGTGAGGGAACTGCCAGAAGGCCCTTGATGCTGGACCTCAGTATCCGGGTAGAACGATGGGGGTGGAGACACTCTACAATCAATAGAGACCCCCCTCCCTCAAACTGTGATATTGCACAGTATTGATAGTGGCCATCTGCTGTATTTGCATGGAATTCTACTGTATATGCTTTTCCTCGTGGTTAAAACAGCTTGGGCAGGTTAAAGAGGGCAGTGGCATAGCATGGGTTATCAGTGCCTGGGGCCACATGGAGAGATGGTTGGGGGGAGGAAAACAGACACATGTGCATTCAACTGCTGCTCCTTTTATACACATCACACATGCAACGTAATTAAATATGAACTTAATTTTGTAGTGAAGCTATTGCTTGTTCTACATCCCTACTCCATCCTCCTGTATGAGACATGCTTCGGTTATTTATTTTGCCTGATCCTGGAGCTAAGGATGAAAAAAAGTAATGAAACACGCAATTATAGAATATGGCACTTTATCAGGGATCTTTTCACTTTCAGCATCATTCTTTCAATGACAGGCAGATCTGTCTTGCCATCCTATCATAATGAATAAAGGACACAATGACTATATCATATAGGATTGGACAAAGATTTGGATTTGACATGTTGAATGTATTTTACCAGGGTGGGGGGCTGACTTGTGAACGTTTCAAAATCAACCAGGACAGGGAGGGCATTCTGCAAAGTATCCCTAGATAAATTATTCAAATCTGCATCTATGAATAAGCTTGGGAGATGTTCTGGCACCCCAGAACTGCCCTGGAATTAACTCTTTCGCTTCTGTTTGTAAATTTTCATGGCAAATTACTGAGTGGTTTCTGACACCGCAAAACGGGTTTTTGTTTGTTTATTTGTAATGTGATTACTGTGTTATACAGAGGCTACTGCTTCCAAACAACTTCTTAGTACATTAGCTACTATGGCAACTAATCACCTTATTCTTTAGTTATGCAAAGGCACATTCTGCCAATAAAAGGGAATGTGGCAGGCTATCTCCTTAACCATTTTTGCAATCCTCTTCTAAGGACTTGGGTAAGAAATCCAAATCATACTGATGGTGATGATGATAATAATGTAATAGATGCATTTTTAAAAAGTCATCCATGAGTCTCAACAGGATCAGGCTCACTGTGGCTCCTTACCCATAATTACATTTTTTTCCACACAGTATCCATAATCATCCGTACACGTACAGTTGCATTGTTTGTAAGGGTTCATAGGTTCTCAACAGGATCATCCTCCTTATACATTATGCTGGCATTGCTGCTTCAAATGATGTTTATAACCATTGACTACAATGGCAACAAAGCACCTATACTTGGTCAACTTTTTAGTTATGAAAAGGCCCGTTCTCCTAACAGAAGGGACTATTCCAGGCTAGCTACTTAACAGAAGAAACCCAATGCTGATTCCTTGCATAATGAAAGTGTATTTAAGATCTTTAAGTGTAAGTACAAAAACAATGTATGATTCACCCCACAAACAGGAAGGAAAATCCTACATTTGCAAGCTGGATAGGACAAAGGAAGGGAATATTGGTTAAATACAGGGTGTCAAAGTAGAAATTTGCAAATCCCTACCCAGAAGCATTTTGATTTATTCAAAATGCTTACCAATATGAGAAATATTTTTTCTACCTGATCACTTGGGAATGTGGCATTTAAAGGTCACAAATAATAATAATAATAAACCTTTCATGACACCTACTGTCAACGGCAGTATTGACTGATAATGATTATATATTGTTAAAAGCATCACATCAAAAGAAAATAAAAAGTGTTTTGTCACCAATGTTTGCTGCACCTTGTATAAAGAACAAAGATAACATTTCCAGTATTTATTCAGGTATGTGAACAGCCGTATCAAAGCTTCAATCTTTCCAGCAATGTTTTCTTTATAGATATTACAGCCTTGAGTTGAGATTTTAACTAGAAGGTACAGTAAATTTTAGTGCTTACTTCCGAAGATGGTATTATCCCTAAGGCAATGTGGTGAGAAAGGGAAATGAGAGAGAAATGTGCCAAACGTTATCCTAGGTATCTACTTTTTACAGTTTTGAGCCTCTGTCATCAACTATTTTTAGATTAGCCACAGGCGATGACAATAGAAGACATACATACAAATGGATAGACTGAATAAACTTTCTGATAAAAAGAGCATTCTAAAATCCAACAAGACATATCTTGTTTGAACATGTTATCTTAAAATAACATATCTCATTTTTTAGGGATACAGTGTTCCATCAATAGGTTAATTGATTTGGAACCTTTTCATACCAGTAAATAGGACAGTCTTAATCCCTCCTCCCCTATTTCTTGCAAAGGAAGGCCTCTTTAAAGATGGTGCCTTCTTGAGAGAAAAGTATGCTTTTCTTTCTGAAATACTGCTTCCCTAAGATGCAAATTTAATACACTAATTACGGTACTTGATTAAAGCTGCAATCCTAAGGTGGAAGGAAGAACTGACGGAAGCTGCCTCACCCAATGCTCTGCTGACCACACGAGGGCATTCCTCTATACTATTTTTGTGTGTTTTAAGAAGCCAATTTTCATTTCACTGGGAACAACTGGAGGGTAATAACCTAATTGCTGGGGTAGTTTCCCAATTATTTTTAGGTATCTTGGGCGTCGGGGAAGATGTTGAACTCTGCATATCAAAGCCCTCCCCCCACCCCGGTCTTCTATATTTCCAGATTTGTCTTTCTGAAGCCAGAACTCTACTTCTTATCCTTGGGGAGGGATATCTGATGGCCCTTCGGATGCCTGTAGGATTTCAGGATGCAACTGATAAGAATGTAAGACTGAATAAGGCAAGTGGCAAATCTAGCCCAGCATCCTGTTCTCACAGTGGCTAACCAGGTGCCTGCAGAAAACCCGCAAGCAGGATTACATCCCCCCAATTTTATTTATTTAGAAGAAGAAGAAGAAGAAGAAGAAGAAGAAGAAGAAGAGTTTGGATTTGATATCCCGCCTTTCACTCCCTTTAAGGAGTCTCAAGGCGGCTAACATTCTCCTTTCCCTTCCTCCCCCACAACAAACACTCTGTGAGGTGAGTGGGGCTGAGAGACTTCAAAGAAGTGTGACTGGCCCAAGGTCACCCAGCAGCTGCATGTGGAGGAGTGGAGACGCGAACCCGGTTCCCCAGATTACGAGACTACCGCTCTTAACCACTACACCACACTGGCTATTTATTTATTCAAGTTTATACATTTCACTAGTTTTATACATTTCACTAATTTTACATTTATTTTGACATTTCAAAATTTGACTTCCATCCCCCTATTTCTGCGGTTCCTTAAATTTGTTTTCAATATCTTCTGCCTATCCAAATTGACTTAATTTACTCATTCATTGTAAGCGAAAGGAAAGTCCAATGCTGTAAAGAAAAATATTTCATAGGAACCTGGAATGTAAGAACCATGAACCTGGGTAAGTTGGATGTGGTCAAAAATGAGATGGCAAGAATAAATATTGACATCCTGGGCATCAGTGAACTAAAATGGACGGGAATGGGCGAATTCAGTTCGGATGACCATCATATCTACTACTGTGGGCAAGAAACCCGCAAAAGAAATGGAGTGGCCCTCATAGTCAACAAAAGAGTGGCGAAAGCTGTACTGGGATGCAATCTCAAAAATGATAGAATGATCTCGATACGAATCCAAGGCAGACCTTTTAGCATAACAGTAATCCAAGTTTATGCACCAACTACTGGTGCTGAAGAAACTGAAATTGACCAATTCTATGAAGACTTACAACACCTTATTGAAGTGACACCAAAGAAGGATGTTCTTCTCATTATAGGGGATTGGAATGCTAAAGTAGGGAATCAGGAGATAAAAGGAACAACTGGCAAGTTTGGCTTTGGAGAGCAAAACGAAGAAGGGCAAAGGCTAATAGAGTTCTGTCAAGAGAACAAGCTGGTCATCACAAACACGCTTTTCCAACAACACAAGAGATGACTCTACACGTGGACATCACCAGATGGGCAGCATCGAAATCAGATTGATTATATTCTCTGCAGCCAAAGATGGAGAAGCTCTATACAGTCAGCAAAAACAAGACCTGGAGCTGACTGTGGCTCAGATCATCATCTTCTTATAGCAAAATTCAAGCTTAAACTGAAGAAAGTAGGAAAAACCACTGGGCCGGTAAGATACAATCTAAATCAAATCCCTTATGAATACACTGTGGAAGTGAGGAACAGGTTTAAGGATTTAGATTTGCTGGACAGAGTGCCTGAAGAACTATGGATGGAGCCTCGCAACATTATACAGGAGGCAGCAACGAAAACCATCCCAATGAAAAGGAAATGCAAGAAAGCAAAGTGGCTGTCCAATGAGGCCTTACAAATAGCGGGGGAGAGAAGGCAAGCAAAATGCGAGGGAGATAGAGAAAGATACAGGAAATTGAATGCAAATTTCCAAAAAATAGGTTGTTACAATAACCCTGACATCATTTTTATCTGTTTATGATTTATCTGTAAATATTCAAGAAACCATTTCCATTCTTTTATTTTTTTAAAAAATTGTTATCTTGATTTCTTATTCTTCCGGTAAGTTTCATCATTTCTGCATATTCCCTAAGTTTTTGTATCCATCCTTTGCTGGGACCTCTGCTTCTTTCCATTTTCGGGCAAGTAACATTCTTGCCACTGTAGTAGCATACATGAGTAAGTTTCTATACATTTTAGGTAATTCTGTCCCTATAATTCCCAAAAGAAAAGCTTCTGGGGTTTTTGTTTTTACAAAGGTTATAATAACCTGCAAGCAAGATTTGAGCACAAAAGCAGTCTACTCCTCTTTTAAAACCATCTAGGTTGGTGGCTCCCCAGTGGGAGCGAGTTCCATAGTTTCACAATGCCCTGAGTGAAGAAGTACTTCCTTCCACATCTCTGGAATATTTCAACGTTCAGCTTCACTGGAAGTTGACAAGTTCCAACGTTCTGAGAAAGGGAGAGAAGTTTTTCTCTATCCATTTTCTCCACGCCATGCATATATATATATATATATTTACAAAATTCTCTCATGTCAACCTTTACTTGCCTTTTTTATCTGAACTAACTCCTGCCAACCTAGAGTTCAAAAGCATGTTAAAGAGCAAGTAGAAAAATAGGTACTGCTCTGGCGATTCGCCAGAAGCGGCTTAGTCATGCTGGCCACATGACCCAGAAAACTGTGGAAGTGGACAAACACCTGCTCCCTTGGCCTTTAAAGTGAGATGAATGCCGCAACCCCAGAGTCGTCTGTGACTGGACTGAGAGCCAGTGTGGTGTAGTGGTTAAGAGCGGTAGTCACGTAATCTGGGGAACCGGGTTCGCGTCTCCGCTCCTCCACACGCAGCTGCTGGGTGACCTTGGGCTAGTCACACTTCTCTGAAGTCTCTCAGCCCCACTCACCTCACAGAGTGTCTGTTGTGGGGGAGGAAGGGAAAGGAGAATGTTAGCCGCTTTGAGACTCCTGAAGGGGAGTGAAAGGCGGGATATCAAATCCAAACTCTTCTTCTTCTTCTTCTTAACGGTCAGGGGTCCCTTTACCTTTACCTAAGTTGTAGACAAATGACAGTGGCCCTGATTTGCATGCAGAGCCTGTCCTTGTCCAGGACTTTAGCTGAGAATGTGTCAACATCCCATGGAGGTGGATATGGAGCGACCTAGCACTACTGAGTCAGACAATTAGTTGAAATAATCCAGTATTTAGGGAAGTTTTTAATATTTGATGAATTATTGTATTTTAATCTTTTGTTGGAAGCCACGCAGAGTCGCTGGGGAAACCCAGCCAGATGGGTGGGGTATAAATAATAAATTAGTATTAGTATTAGTTAGGTTGATAGAATTAAACAACCACATGGGCTAACAACCCTGTTTTGCAGGAAGCACCCACTGAAAACCGGTTCTGGACAGTTGCAGAACTTTCAAAGTCATGGCGGAGGGTGACATCAGGGGCGGGGGCTGCAGGAGGACAAATCAGCAAAAAAATAAGAATGCCTCCCCATTTCTTCTACTAGCACAGGCATCCACTAGCTCGAAAGCCCTTCGGCAAGTGCTGGAGCCCCAGTTGGATTCCACCCAATTACTTTTAGCTGCTGTTTTTAAATCTTCTGGCCCTGCTATTTATATCCCTGTAAACTTAATTGCTGTTTGTGGTTGCTTGAATTTTTGTGACTGTAAGCTGTGTTTGGTTTTTTTTGGGGGGGGGTGGGGATGGCAGCAGTACAATCCAATAAATAAAATACATTTAACTGAAACAACATATGGAAATAGGAAAGTTACACAGGTGCAAGGTTCCTTTGGGAGAACGAACAGCATCTCTGTACATTTCTTCTCTGTGTGCCTCTATATCTTGCCTACGTTAGCCTTGCAAAGGCACAATTCCTATACCACTCACCTGTAGCAGAACTGCCATGATAGCCCTCTAGAGCACTCTAAACATGGAATAAGTGCCCAATCAGGTCTCATATGTTCAACAATATATGTCCCCTTTTCTCCCTCTCTTTATATATTGTATATGAAAGTGTGATCAGAGAAGATGCATTAAACTTAGGAATGCATTAATTTCCTCTTAATTCAGACAATGGTGGACCGTTATTATTATTTTTTTGTTAAAGTGTAAGAGGAGTCTTTCTTGCTCAAGATTTGTAAGGCGTAATTACATTGATACATGAACCATGTCAGCAAGAGCAGTGGAATTCAGTGTATTTTTATGTGAAATGCGCTGTTTTATTGCATTAATTCACATTTAACGTGTACACAGTAATAACCGTAAAATATGATGATCACAATGTTATATATTTTCCTCAGGACCTTCATTTAGAAAGCTTTCAACAGAATACATGTAAATTAAAATATCAGCCAATTGACCTGGAGGATGTACAGTTAAAGGAGAAAGCTGTATAATATCTTTTACAAGCAGAATACTCTTCCTCATACAATGTCCCTGTTTCTGACTGGCAAAATATTATATTTCCCCCTTTTTGAAGTACTGTACAACATACAGTTAGGAGAATTTTGGGACTTTGAGAAAAACGCACCTCCGTGGAATGCAACTGTTTTAATCGTGAGCTGTCAGCAGCAAGAACTGTCAAAATTCCAAACTGGCTTAATTATAATGTAAAAGTTGATTACAGAAATAAAATAGGGTGATGGGGAAAGGATGAATTGGGAATAAAAAACACACAAAACAAAGACATTCCACGTTCCATTCATTTCATTGGAATTTACTTCCAATAAGCCTTGCTTAAGGTTAGGGCCTCAGTTATGAGCTGCTTTTGCACATCATGGCAAGAATGCAATTTTGCACAAAACTTGTTTATATTTGCCGTTTTCCCCACTTAGGAGACTCAAGAAGACGTCACCCTGGTGGCAGAGCATCTGTTTGCATTCAGAATTCCAGGTTCAATCTCTGGTATTGCCAGGTACAGCTGGGAGCAAATCCATTCTTAAACCCTGGAGAGCTCATGCGATTCAGCATAGAAAATACTGAGCTAGTTGGATCAATGGTTTGACCCAGTATAAGGGAACTTTATGTCTTCCTAGGCATCTTCCCTGCAAACATGCGCTGGATTATGGATAAAGCTAGAGAGTTCCAGAAAGACATCTACTTCTGCTTCATTAACTATGCAAAAGCCTTTGACTTTTGTTGACCACACCAAACTATGGCAAGTTCTTAAAGAAATGGGAGTGCCTGATCACCTCATCTGTCTCCTGAGTAATCTCTATGTGGGTCAAGAAGCTACAGTTAGAACTGGATATGGAACAACTGATTGGTTCAAAATTGGGAAAGGAGTACAACAAGGCTGTATATTGTCTCCCTGCTTATTTAACTTATATGCAGAATTCATCATGCGAATGGCTGGGCTGGATGAATCCCTAGCTGGAATTAAGATTGCTGGAAGAAATATCAACAACCTCAAATATGCAGATGACACAACCTTGATGGCAGAAAGTGAGGAGGAATTAAAGAACCTTTTATTGGGGGTGAAAGAGGAGAGCACAAAATATGGTTTGAAGCTCAACATCAAAAAAACGAAGATCATGGCCACTGGTCCCATCACCTCCTGGCAAACAGAAGGGGAAGAAATGGAGGCAGTGAGAGATTTTACTTTCTTGGGCTCCATGATCACTGCAGATGGTGACAGGAGTCACGAAATTAAAAGACACCTGCTTCTTGGGAGAAAAGCAATGACAAACCTGGACAGCACCTTAAAAAGTAGAGACATCACCTTGCCAACAAAGGTCCGTATAGTAAAACCTATGGTTTTCCCAGTAGTGATGTATGGAAGTGAGAGCTGGACCATAAAAAAGGCTGATCGCCGAAGAATTGATGCTTTTGAATTATGGTGTTGGAGGAGACTCTTGAGAATCCCATGGTCTGCAAGAAGATCAAACCTCTCCATTCTTAAGGAAATCAGCTCTGAGTGCTCACTGGAAGGACAGATCGTGAAGCTGAGGCTCCAATACTTTGGCCACCTCATGAGAAGAGAAGACTCCCTGGAAAAGATCCTGATGTTGGGAAAGATGGAGGGCACAAGGAGAAGGGGACGACAGAGGACGAGATGGTTGGACAGTGTTCTCGAAGCTACTAACATGAGTTTGACCAAACTGTGGGAGGCAGTGGAAGACAGGAGTGGCTAGTGTGCTCTGGTCCATGGGGTCACAAAGAGTCAGACATGACTAAACGACTAAACAACAACAACAGGCATCTTCCCTAGAGATGCTGTGAGCTCTCACCTGATGACAGCAAGAGAATTCATTTTTCTGGACCCATCCTGTTTCACAATGGCTTTTGGACACTGTTCAAAGGTAGCCAATATGCCCTTCAGATGTTACTAGACTACAACTCCCATCACCTTGACCATTGGCCATACTGGCTAGGACTGTAGTCCAACAATATTGATTACCCCATATCCAATGAAGACAAAGAGGCGGTAGAAGCTCTCTATGGCTGGACCTAGACACATCAAAGAAGTGTTTTGGTTTAAAGTGTTGTAAATTTAAACAGGGAAAACAGGTAGAGAGAAAAAATGGGACTCCACATCGCCATCTGGTGGCAAAACGTTATATCGCATATACAACCCATATAAATTGCTTTTTCTTACGAGTCCTAGGTTTCAAAGAAAATGTTGTATCATTGCATCCTTAATCATGGCGTACGGCTGAATCTACAACCATCTGAAGGAACAGTCATGGTTTGTAAATACTATTAAGGTCATGCTTTTACATGGAGCTAGCTGAAGAGACAGTTCTCTTGATGCTCTTTGTTAGTTAAAGTGGCCCAACATAATAGCCTTTATCTAAAGCCCGTTGCAACGGGCTTCCCTCTTGTCCTACAGATATTTTGAACTACATATTGACTGTTGTCCATGCTGGGTGGGACTGATGAAAGTTGTACAGTGGTACCTTGGTTCTCGAACTTAATCTGTTCCGGAAGTCCGTTCGACTCCCGAAATTGTTCAAAAACCAAGGTGTGGCTTCTGATTGGCTGCAGGAGCTTCTTGCACTCAAGCGGAAGCCGCGTTGGATGTTCAGCTTCCGAAAAACCGGAACACTTACTTCAGAAGCCGATTTGTTCAGCAACTAAGTCGTCGAGAACCAAGGTACCACTGTAGTCCAAAACAGCGGAAGGGCACTGTGTTGGGGAGGATTCTTCTCTCACCCTTAAATTATACTGCCAACATGAAGAAAGCTTGGGGAAAGCCTGAAGTCGACTTGGGGTGTGCGTGTCAGATAAAGCCTCAGCGCCTAGAGCTTGCTGATCAAAAGGTCGGCGGTTCGAATCCTCGCGGCGGGGTGCGCTCCCGTTGTTCGGTCCCAGCGAACAATGGCTCGCCAGAGCAGCGATGTCACGCTGGCCACGTGACCCGGAAGTGTCTCCGGACAGCGCTGGCCCCCGGCCTCTTTGAGTGAGATGGGCGCACAACCCTAGAGTCTGTCAAGACTGGCCCATACAGGCAGGGGTACCTTTACCTTTACCTTTAACAACAACAACAACAACAACAACACATAAGTAGATCCCACAAGCCTGAAGTCTGCCTACCCTTATAGTAGGTAATATTCTCTGGCAATAAAATAAAATCTGATTTAACTCTTCCAGCAGCTTATCACACATGTAAACAAGACACACACAGCTAATTTTTATGTATCTATCTGATCTAGTCACTTCTCTATGTAATGTTTCCATCATATCAAACATCAAAAAGTAAATATTGATTTAATGGCAATAACCATGATATTCCACAGGGGCCCCCTCACTGCTTCACTCTGTAATCACTCAGTTTTTGTTCTTTTGCACAATCTGATATTCAGATATCTGACCTGAAACTTAGATAAAGTAATATTTATTAATTGTGCAAAGCTTGAACACCCATTCTGTGCTTCAGTGCACAGCCCTCTGCTTCAATGTATTATTTGTATAGATACCTGGAACACTTGTGAAGCAAAACATTATGCACTTGAATAAGACTGCAGGGCAACAACATGGCATTCTCCAAAGCAAAGCAGCATTCATTGTCTCTTCTTCTAAATTCTGTTTCATTGAAGTTTATGACTTGCTCTTGTTTTCAGCTGATTAAATATATTCTTGAAAATCTGAGAGATTATATTGACAAATCACCCTGTATGCAGGCTAAGTGGCAAGATCGTGAAGAGAATGAGCTGACATGAGATGACAAATAAAAAAATTAAGTGCACCACTGTGTGCAACTCTTAGCCACCACTTGCCACTGGGTGTGTGCCTGTGTGCCTGAAAATAGGACTACATTTGCTTTGGCTAAGGTGTTCTTTGTGATTTATGGCCACATTCTTCACAAGTACACAAATTAACAGGGAAGATGAAAGTCCGTTGGCAGGAGATTTGTAGAGCTGCTGATTCTCAATGTTAAGTCCATTGGGAAGTACATCATGGAAGCCATAAATTTAAAGTAACCATAAAAGAGGAAAGCAGCTGGAATAATAGACTGTTTCAAAATGACCACATTACAGATTTGACTGTGAAGGAAATAAAATGCAGTGGCTCTTCAGATCTTTTCTGGGGATTCAACTCAGATATGCCTACTGACATTTGCAGACGTTCCTTCAAAGTTATGTGGGAACCGAATCAGAATGTTAAATATTATCACTCCTTAAACAGGAAGTGTAGTTCGCAACCAAAACTCAGATTTTTCAGAGTTTCAGATTTAAATTTATTTGGTACGGTGTGTAATGTACAATGTTCAGTAGTTTAACAAGGTTTCCAGCACTGCTTCACTGAATTTTCAGCAGTCCCCATAGCCTAGTAGCCCACCACTCAATGCATAAAAAAGAACTGTGTGAATTGACTTACAAGTGAGAGCCCTGAAATAAGAACTCCAATATTTCTTGTTCTAATTAAGGCTGCAATTCTATACAGTTACTTGGGAGTAAGTTCCAAGTCCCATGTGGCTTACTTCTGTATAGGCTTGCTTATAAAAGAACTACATTGTTAATATTTTGACTGCTTCCTAATCAGGTAAAGGTAAAGGTAAAATACCCCTGGACGGTTAAGTCCAGTCAAAGGCAACTATGGAGTTGTGGAGCTCATCTTGCTTTCAGGCCAAGGGAGCTGGCGTTTGTCAACAGACAGCTTTCCGGGTCATGTGGCCAGCATGACCAAACCACTTCTGGCGCAACGAAACACCGTGATGGAAACCAGGGGGCATGGAAATGTCATTTACCTTCCTGCCACAGTGGTATCTATTTATCTACTTGCACTGGTGTGCTTTCAAACTGCTAGGTTGGCAGGAGCTGGGACAGAGCAATGGGAGTTCACTCTGTTGTGGGGATTCAAATTGCTGACCTTCTGATCAGCAAGTCCAAGAGGCTCAGTGGTTTAGACCACAGCACCACCTGCGTCCCACTGGGATCCTACTGAACTGGGATGTTATACAGTGTCACACATGCATTACTATACTTTCTTGTTGATTATTGTACTGAAGTGCACTGTACAGGGAGCTACTGTTGAAGAGTGTCTAGAGTTACAGTTAGTGCAGCCTATCTGTTGGTTGAAAGCTCACAAAGACCAGTTCTTTGGATTTGGACTGGTTTACTATGCTTTCCTGTGCATATTTTAAGGTGTTAGTTATCAGCTGCAAAACTTTACAACAGGAGCAATAAAGCTGCTAGCACATTTGCAAAGCTAAGCGGAGTCCGGCATGGTTTCAGATTGGATGGAGGACCTTCGTGTTGAGATTCCTGCATTGCTTTGGGGTCCCTTTCAATTCTACAAGCCTTTGATTCTGATTGTCTTGTGTTTCTCCAGGAATGCCTTCACCCATATAAGCTCCACCATTTATTAAGACTTACAGAGAGGCTAGGCCTGTGAAAATGAAACAAATATTACAAAGACCCCAAAAGTCTGGTAGCATTGCCCTGGGACCTTATCACCTTGAGTAGTTGCCTGGCAATACAATCGATAAAATTTAAAATGAACATCGCAAACAATGTATGTGGAAGTAGTCAATTTATAATTTTTCCATAGTCTGTGGCACTATATGTTATTACATTTTGCTGATATTGTTTAGTTTGTTCAAAACTTAAGAATTCATTTATTGCAGTAGATGGATGTGACTTATTTTACTGTCCTTTGCTGATATTATACTAGCTCATATTACATGTGAAAAAGATTCCTAAGTTTTGTTGATTGCTTATTTTTATTTTGAATTGTTATTGCACGATGACATACTTTTGTTGCATATTTTGTCATTTATGTGGGCCATTTTGGGGGTGTATGAGGTCTTAGGGGAGGGGTAGGACTTCTGTTGGGGGACCTGTCATGCTCCTTCTGGGGTAGTTTGCCCCAAGTTGCTCCCCACCCTGTACTCAGCTCCTAGAAGCTGTCAGCATGTGAAAGTGGCCACACCCCGGGAATGGCTTTGACTGGCCAGCTAAACCTGGTGAGGGTAGCCAATGGGTCTCAGACTCTCTGTGAATTAGGGACTTCTCGTGCATGCGAAGACAGGCTCTGGCAGATTGGGCGGACGGGACCAACAGTAGGTCTAATGATCAAGAAGGCAGTTTCTGCACATGTTGTAGAGAGAAGTGAGGGGCAGGTGGGGCTCGTCAAACTGAGATGGTTGGATGGCTCCTTGTACACCTCCTTTTGGTACCTCCTGCAGCCAGTCTGATGCCAGACGTATTGCTCTGCTTTCCTTTGGACCACATCAGTGAGGCTGAGAGCAGGGTCTTGTTGTTGGGGCAACCTAGGACCTCCATGCACAATGCCCAGGCTTGTGCCCTGAGGTCACTTCGGTGTTGCTAACCAGCAGACTTCACCCCTGGAGGTGCACTCCATTGACTCTTAAGACAGACAGATGCCAGTAGCAACAACAAAATGTGGGTTTTAGACTACTTTGAGTACAGTAATGTAGAAAGTCAGCATACAAATTAAAAATGGAAAGAAAACCAACTATAACTGTAATGCTGGTTCACTAACGTTAACAGATAGCAAGTCTGCATAGATGCTATTGTCTTCACTAAGCTGGTGCCCTCTAGATTTTCTGGACCACAGCGCCCATCAGCCCTAGTCCACTGTGCCCAAGGTTGGCAAAGGATGCCTTATCCCTTCCGCAACCCTCATAGCCCACAGATAGCCAAGTGAGCTTTTATAACTATTTTGTCCTTACGAAAACACTAGCACATTATTCCTCCTGTATTACTTCATGACAAAAGAATTGACCTGCATTACTCAAAGCACAGGCCATTAAAAGATTACATGCCAGCCACTAGCATCTTACCAGTCAAAAGTGATTTACCATTAATGAGTGTGTGCCTTGATGAATACTTCTGTAAGACTCACAGCTGTTGTTTATTAAGTATCATTTATAAAGCATTACATGACAGTAAGCTATAAGGGATCTATATACACATGCTTGTAATACCAAAAGTAATGGTTGATCACTTAAAAACAAGCATTTGTTGTAGCTTTAATTTTCAGTAAGACACTCTGTTTTTAAGCCGCACAAGTGGGTACTTCATGCTGTACCATACATTTGGATATTTATACATTTAGAGCATTTCTGCTTGCCCCTCATCACAAGCAACTTCAAGCCAAGGCGCAATAAATCACTTTTAAAATAGGCTGAAGAACACCCCTTCTGGAACCTTCGAAAAAGACAAAATCTTTAGCTGGTTAAAAGAAGGGCTGTCTACTACACGTGACTTCAATTACATATAAGATTTCAATCCGTCAACTCTGGCTTATTCTGTTCAAGTTTCGTTTAAGGATAAACCTTTAAGAAGTGGGAAGGAGAGACATAAAGATGCATCGACGGTTAGCACCTATATAGCAGACTGAACAACAAAACAGGTCACAGTCATGATGAGATGTATCACATTTCCCTTGAAAGTACAGTAATTACTTATAAATGTACATGCATACATACTAATTACCATATGTAGATTATATGCAAATCTGGGCCATCTGCTTTGGTGATGCATTTCCTCTTTTTAAA
Source organism: Podarcis tiliguerta (assembly GCF_965153285.1). Taxonomy (NCBI): domain Eukaryota; kingdom Metazoa; phylum Chordata; class Lepidosauria; order Squamata; family Lacertidae; genus Podarcis; species Podarcis tiliguerta. Next base: position 19,401,984 of record NC_139545.1, on the reverse strand, counting down.
TTATGTTCCTTAGCCAGCTGTGGGGTATCAGTGTGTTACATCACCAGTGCCTTAACCCTCAATCCCATTGCCTTCATTCTTTCTACACTTATATCTGCCTTTTTATAAAGGCAGTGATTATGCAATAAGCTGTGATTATGCAATAAGCTCTTTTGCTCAAAGCTATGCCTGCAAGAATAGACACCTCTGCACCTCTGGTCTTTGTTGCTTGAGTTATATGTTGCCTTGAAGCAGGCTATAGATTTCAGGCTTTTAGGTAGGCTGCGGTTGATAGTTCAGTTGTTGCGCAATGAGCTCTTTGTACTGGACCACTTTCAATGTGCCTTTCGTGGTAGATACACATACCTTTCACACACGAAAAGATGAAACTCTAGTTCCGTCCCTGAAAATTCTCCTCAAAAGGAAACTGAATAGGTAGGACCTCACTGAGTAAGTTGACCCTGTTTGTTTGTCTTGACCTGTTCCTGTATGTAGCGGTTGAGCATTTTCAATAATGTTTTCGTCTCCACCAGCAACAGATTCTGTCGAAGAAAACAGTCAAATCCCCAAGGTTAAAATTGCATGCTGAATTGGTTTTGACGTGTGTGCATTAGAAACACATATTTCTCACGAATTGAGGCCATCTGGCAAGTGTCTCTTATTGTACGGCAATTCTGTCAGGGAGCTGGATTGTTGCAAATTTTACGTAACCGTCCAGAAAAATGAAGAAATGTCTTCATCCAAAGAACATTTGGTTGTCAAATGCAGCAGCCACCCAGAAACCCACAGAAAACTACTAAGAAATTCTATGTAGGATACACAAGAGTAGCCGCCCAGAGTGGCTGGGGAAACCCGGCCAGATGGGCGGGGTATAAATAAATATTTATTTTTATTAATATTATTATTATTGTTATCTGCAAAGGTGAAAACAAGATGGTAGATACATTTGCCCTGCACAGTTCCTTCAGGCTATTTTGAAATCTTCATTTAAAAAAAACCCTACACAAATGACACGCAAATGTTTTATTTTGTATTTTCTCTCTTCATTGTTTTTGAAAGCTAAGATAATAACCCGGGCGAATATTTTTACCTTATCAGCCACGTGCCTAAATCTATGAAGCCAGCATGGAGCAGAGCAATACGAAAGAAACATTTAGCAGCTAGTTGCAATATAAACATTTAGCAGTTAGTCTCAAACGGGGTTACCTTAATGTGGACAAAATAGGGGTGAACTTGGTTACAAACAACCACAAAAGCTCATTAATCAAACCCTCTCCTCTCCAGGTTTTTCCCTCCCTTTTTTATCCACATCAGACTGAATGGAAGTCAGAGGCGCATATTCTCCCTGAATGACAGTCCTCTCTTGTTTCTTTTATTGTTTAATACCAAGGTGCAAGTACAGCACTTTTTGCTCTGGGCCTGAGGTGAATGAAGCCTTTTATTAGTATTGGAGAGTTTCATCCACATCCCTTCGTTCTCGCTTCTCTTCTTCGGTTTCCCCATGAGACACTCTCATTTTATTTTAAGACATCCCTTCCCTCCTTGTCCCCTATTCAAATACACACACGCACACGACAACTCAGCAAAACCTGATCCGTTTTCAAAATTATGACCAGGCCATCACTTTTTGTGACCAGGCCATTTTGCTGGTATTCTAGGAAGATATTACAACAGCCCAGCCATGGCTGGAAAGATGGTTCTCAGAGGCAATACAATACAGTACAATACAATACAAATCCCTTTATTGGCATTACAAGTTAAGACATTTCAGTATCTGGCCTCCTTATTTACTTCTTATCAGCTGTTTCCTTTAAGATTTTTCTAATTATAACTTAAATACAGGATAAAGGAAGTCTTTTATTTGGTTGTTTGTATTGTTGTATGTTATGCTTATTGTATGTTATGTTCATGTTTAATAAGGGTGGATTTCTTTATTGGGGGTGGGGGGGGGTTATGTTATGTTGTAAATAAAATTTCCAATAAAAATGTATTTAAAAAATAATAATACAAGTTAAGGCATTTCAAATCCGTGCGATAAATTTAAAAGGGAAAGGAGTGAGGCTGTTGAGGGTCACAAGGCACTTGATTGTTCTGCTTCACCCTGTCGGCAATAGAATATAGATCGGCAACAGGTGGTTTTTATTGTATAACGTATACATATTTGTCTATTCCGAAGTACATTTATATGTACAGAAGCCTTGTGCATACAGCAGGCTGCACATTTAAATCACTTGGCGCATCCATATCTGGTTGTTCAATAGTCTTAGAGTTCTGGTCACAATATCTCAGAAACAAGCAAATCCATACGATGCTAGTCATATTCAGAAAACACCCATTTATCCAGCTTACTAAAATATAATCCACTGAAACAGAAAAAGATGGGGGGGGGGGGAGTCAGCACAGCTTATCAAAGTAAATAGTTTGTGGTGTATTGGTTCAAATGTTGGACTAAGACCTGAGAGACCAAGGTTCAAATCTATGAAGGTCAATGGATGACCTTAGGCCAGTCACATCCTCTCAGCTTAGTTTACCTCACAGGATTGTTGTGGGGATTAAATGAGTCCAGGAGAAGACCATGTATGCCATCTTGAGCTCTTTGGAGAAAAAAAAGGTAGGATATTAATGCAATGAATGAATGATTACATGCCCTGCAAGTGTCCTGGAAAAACTGGAACATCCTGTGTTTTTTAACGTGAGGGAACAGCGGCCATTTTGGTCATCGCGATCTCACACGAATTCTCAGTGTGATTCCTCTCCCTGCCCCCCCCAAATGCTTTTTTGAGGCTGTGATCTTGTGCGGTGCCCTGAAATGTGTGTTTTGGGGGGCCATGCTCCCCAAAAGTCCTTTTTTGTGGTGGGGTGGGTGAAATCATGACAGATTGTGGTAACCAAAATAGCTGCCATGGTCTCGCAAGAAATGGTAAGACGGTGACTCAGATTTTGGCTTCAAAGTGTTGGAGGGTATGAGTATTATATATCTGAAGTTCTACAGAAGAGAGGAATACAAAGTGGACACCCCCAAAATAAAATAGAATCTGTATATTTCAGTTCTAAAATGAACTATGGGCAAATACATATAAGAATGTTGTTGTGGGTGCTCTCCCACAGAGTCAAGGGAGCTAAATTTATCCAGGATGTTTGGGAGACACTCAAAAGCCACAATCGCAGAAGCTAAGCTGAAAGGTACACTTGCAGATCAGGAAAAGTACCACCAAGGCCAACAGGATACTTGCGTAGTTAGCAAGCAGAGGAAAGATATTAGAGGAAGGAAGCCTTCCTTCAGAAAATTGAAGTCTTATCCAAATGAGAAAATAAGTTTATATTTGAGTTTATTTACAAATATGTAAGCTGAACAACTGAACACTCAAAAATAACCCTATCATGAGTTGGGGCTCTGGCGTTTAAGAACCAACAGCCCATTCTGTGAGCTTATAGTGGACATCTGAAAGCTATAGCTCTGTAAGGGATGTCCTAACAACTCTGGGCACTCTTAACAAACCACAGTTCCCAGATTTATTTGGGGGGGGGGGGAATTAAAGCATAAATGTGCTTAAATGTATGCTGTGGATATAATGGCTTTAAAGACCATCCTATGCATCAGTAATACTCTCTTCCTTGCTTATATGCTATGCTGAGGAATTTTAAGATGAATATTCTATTCTATTCTGTTCTGTTCTGTTCTTTCTCCTATCTGGTCACTACAAAAATTCCATAACTTAAGAAACAGTGCCTGAGCTAGCTTTTCAGTTCCTCCCTACCAATCCCTTTTCCTTTTGTGTTATGCATACACACACACACACACACACACACACACACACAGAGTAAACCTGAGGGTAGGGATTGCATTATCACTTCCATTCACTTTTTGTGGCTGAAGAGTAGGATAAAATCCATCAACATCATTGTCTTGTTAGATCAAACCAATGTTTCCTCTAGTCAGTATTCTATTTTCTGACAGAAGCTAGCCAAATACCAATAAAAGCAGTCTGCAAATGTCCCAGATTTGGGCAGGGGAGAGATTAAAAGTTATTGCTTCTGTCCTGCCTGCCATGCATTCATTCGTTTGTTTGAACCCAGGGCATTTACAGAATATGGGTTGCACCCAAATGGTTCAGTTCAGATCCCTTTGAGGCATGGCAGCTCTCATCAAACATAAACATTTTCATTTTAATACCAGAAATTAAATGATTAGGCAGCTCAATTAACTTCTATTGTTACAACATAGGGATAATAACAATAATTTAGCTTATTTGAGGCATGGGCCAGAGCCCGTTGCAGACTAACCTGGGATCACCAAATTAATTTCACTTCAGACATTTGCTCGTAGAGATGAGAAGCGCAAGTAAGTGATTTCACCATTATGAATCCCTGTAGTGCTCTTATCTTTGTTAAGCCCCTTTTATTCGCTGCTAGAACTTGAGTGTGACATCCAAAAGTATAGCAAAAGAAGTTAAACAAGAAATAATTGATCAAAGGAGCTTTTGCCAAGGATGTTAGAAAGTGGCGTAATCACTCGTTTCCACAGAATCAGATATTAGCATATTCATTTGCGGGCTAGTTTTTAAATCACCACAATAGGTATATATTAAAATAATTGTTAATCTTGCAGGAATACAGTGAAATTGCCCTTAAATACACACTTCGGGAGCAAATTTCCTTTGAGGGCACTACACAGCAATATTTTGACAACTTAATTGATTCACAGATCCACACTGGCGTCAATTCCATTGGCAATTTTTACTTTAATTATTCACAAGGCACCAATTGCCTTAAGAAGTTGGTAGTTTAATTCCATGTTTCTATACAATCTTAATTACAGTTTTTAAATAATCACAGAACCCAGAATGGGAAAGAAGCGAGATAGGAATCTTCCCCATACTAGATCAGCAGCTGGAAAAGAGACCAGGGTTAGGAAATCTGGTTTAGCATGACTGGAAGTGCGATGGAAAATGAAGAAAGAAGAAAATATCAAATACTGGCCATTAGTCTCAGCTAGCAGAGGGGTCATCAAATTTGGCACTGTGCACATGTGTCAGGGGGAGAGAGAACATAGAGAATTTAGTTCTGTCCCGATTTTATTTATGTGTGTGTGTAGAAAGGGTTTGAGCTGGAGTGGGGGCCTTTCTTAGACCAGGGGCCACATTCCTTTCTGCAGAACCTTCTGAGGGCCATATATCAATGAAGGGTGAAGCCAGGGGCAAAGTGGGTGGAGCAACAAATGCAAATGGCACCTTTGCACAGTATTTTAGCCCCACCCATTCCTCTGTGTCCACCATCCAGACAAGTAGTAGGCATTGTCAGTACTTAGGTACACAGTCTATCTGGGCAAAAACACTCAGGGAGGGTGCAGAGCAGAGCCGGGGAGAGGTATGACCTGGAGAGAAAGATCCAAGGGCCAGGTGGAGAGGTTTAGAGGGCCACTATTGGTCTATGGGCTTGAGATTCCCCACTATGGGGGTTGAGCGTTGATCCCAAAGCCCACTCACCTACCAGCTGCACTGCCCTAATTTCTCCACTCTGTCTCCACTCCCTCCTGTCAATCATTATCAAGGGATGGGGCCAGACTGCTGATTCAAATCTGGCCTTGTCACTAAAACACCTAATCTTGAGAAGGGGGCATTTAAAACGCCCCCAACCTGTGTTTGTGATGGAAGTGAGGAAGAAATAGAAAAAGGAACAGGAGTAATAATAAACTATTACTAATAATAAATATTCAATTTATTCAATTTATTATTAATTTATTATAAATATTCAATTTATTATACATATTCATTTATATACCACCCTTTATCCAAAGATCCCAGGGTGTTGTACAACATTAAAAACATATTACAGTACATCAATGTTAAAAACGTAATAAAAACGTCTACTTACATTTTCCTTTTGGAGCATTTGGCGTGGAAGGATTGAAATCTGCAAGATGCAGCACAAGAGTAGACCAGTCCCTAGCTTCATCTGGAGGACTAAGTGTTAACTTGTGGAACTTCCCGCTGTTGGAGTAGCGGAAAATGGCTAGTGCAAGAGGGGAAAGTGAAGCGCCTCAAGTAGAAAGCTGTAAACTTTCTTAGGGTGCCTAGGAGAGGGGTGGGGAACCTGTGTGGCACTCTAGAAATTGTTGGACTCCCAACTCACATCAGCCTCAGATAGCCTGGTCTGTGACCAGAGATGATGGGAGCTGGTGTACAACATCTAGAGCAAACTTTTTCAGCAGGGGGCCGGTCCACTGTCCCTCAGACCTTGTGGGGGGCCTGACTATATTTTGGAGGGAAAAAATTGAATGAATTTCTATGCCCCACAAATAACCCAGAGATGCATTTTAAATAAAATCATTTAATAAAATTTAAATAAAATATATTTTCTTCAAAATATACTCCGGCCCCCCACAAGGTCTGAGGGACTGTGGACTGGCCCCCTGCTGAAAAAGTTTGACGACCCGATTCCAGTTCTTGGTTGTCCACCATGGGAAGGATCGGATTCCCTGAACCTTGACATTTATCCTCCCTCTTCTTACTTGCGTAAGAATGCAAAAACACCTATTTCAGCAGAGTTAAAAATCAGCATTCAGGAAACAGTACTACATTTCACGTTAAAACTCACACACCGCACCTGTTTTCCGGATGGGCGGGAGCAAACAGGGCCTCTAAAACACTGCTCTACTAGTAATTACACCGCAAAAAGCTGGTGGCCGGCCTCCCTGTCAGTCCGACAAATGCGCAGCATCTATATGAATGAAAGCATACAGTCTCCCAGTGGCACTCTTTCAGACCTGGCCTATCTATTACAGGGTAAAGATTTCCCGTCAAGGCTGCAGCACTGCTTGAACTGCTATTATACTATCTACATAAAGTTAGAAAGACATTATGACTAAGAAGTTCACGGTAACTCTTACTGGCACATCCACACAAGAGTGTCTAATGCTGACATGTGTTTATTGCACTTAATAATGTTTACATAATGCTACCTTGAACCCATTATGGCTGTCAAAGATCTGATTCATCTGTTTTTCCTCTGTTGTGTTTATCTGTAGAGACTCTGCAGCCACCAAACCAAGATAAATTGCAGCGAGATGATGAACGAGTCCTGGATAGGGTGGAAGGCTATGAACCTGTTTTATGTACTGGGAGACGTGGCAGTACGATCCTATGCATGTAAGTACCACTGAGTTCAATGGGGCTTACTCCTAGGTAAGTAGTTATAGGATTGCTGCCTAAATATCAAACTACATTTCCTGGAAGTTGCAAACATCCCTTAGACCCGTGTAGTAGTGTGAAAAACATGCTTTGGAAGGTAGGAAATACAGTGGTATCTTGGTTCTCAAACGTAATCCATTCTGGAAGTCCGTTTGACTTCCAAAAACTTTCAAAAACCTAGGCACAGCTTCCAATTGGCTGCAGGAGCTTCCTGCACTCAAAGCAGAAGCTGCAGAAGCTGCGTCAGATGTTCAGGTTCCAAAGAACATTCGAAAACCGGAACACTTCTGCATTTTTGGCGTTTGAGAGCCAAAATGTACGAGTACCAAGGCGTTTGAGAACCAAGTTATGACTGTATAGTTATGCACTATGGTGTTCAAATACAATTGCAAAACTAGGAAACCAGGGCAATGCTTGCACCTACTGTGCTTTTTTGTTTTTGCTTGGAATTTTGCTCAGCACATTGCTTTACTATTTAAAAATACAAAATACATAGGAATAATGGTCTGGAACCAGCAGGGACTGGCCCAGTCAAACCTAGGGAGATGGCAAAGCCTGTAATGTAAAGGTAGTCAATATGGTGCTTTCTGAAATTCTTAGACTCAAACTCCCATCATCCCTGACTACTAGCAATGCTAGCTGGAGCTGATGGGAGAAGTAGTCCATGATATTTTGATTGCACCATGTTGGCGACTCCTGCTTTAATGATTCCTGTGTGTAAGAGTTCCAGTCAAGAGACTTTGCTGGGCTAGAACAAATTACCGTAGTTCAATCCAATGCAAAAGAAGAAATAGACAAAGTAACACCAATTATATTTTTTTAAAAAAGGATGTGGAGGTTCTAGGAAATGGTAGAGCTGTTAGCTTATAATTGGTTCTGAGAAAACTGGTGGAACGCACAATTAAAAACTGAATTACCAAGCATATAGAAGAACAATTATTGCTGAAGAATAATCAGCATGGCTTCTGCAGGGATAAGTGCTGTCTACTTAACTGTTTAGCATTATTTGACAGTGTCAGTAAGCATGAGAGATCCAGTAGACATTCTGACTTTCAAGAAGTTTTCAATAGTCTCTCATAAAAGACTCCTGAGTAAGCTTAGCAGTCATGGGATAAGAGGACAGGTCAGTAACTAGTAACTAAAGGAAGCTGAGAGTAGAACTAAACATAGTTCTCCCAATGGATGGATGTGACAAGGGGGGTATTGGCGTTGGTACTTTTAAAGTTGTTCATAAATAACCTAGAGTAGGAGTGAGCAGTGAAGTGGTCAAGCTGATCAGGGTGGGAAGAAAAAAATATATTGTGTGGAGCTCCCAAAGGACTTCTGCATTATGGGAAGTCAAGTAACAAATGCTATTCATTGGTGATTGATCAGAAACGGAATTTCAGTTTGTGACCAGGCTTCATTTGTCCGATCAGGATGAAGGTAAATGTCAACTCAGTATGCAGCGGCTGTGAAAAAGGAAAATTCCATGTTGGGGATAATTAGGAGAGTGACTGAAAATAAAACTGCAAATATCATGCCACTGTACAAATCCATAGCTTGGCCAGGCTAGGAATACTGTGTACAATTCTGTTTGCTGCATCTCAGCAAGAACATTGTAGAGCTGGAAAAGATTCAGAAAAGGGCCAACCAAAACGATCATGGGTCTAGGATAACATCCCTATGAGGAAAGGTTGAAACATTTTGAGTTTTTTTAGTTTAGAAAAAAGGCAAGTGAAGGGGAACGTGGAAAAAGGTGAAGAAAACATTTCATGGTTTAGAGAAAGTGAACAGAAATACATTTTTCTTTCATTTTCATACTGGAACCCAGGGTCATCCAATGAAACAGAATGTTGGAAGATTTGGGAAGATTTAGAGCACATTTTTTAAACGATGGAATTCAATCTCACAAGATGTAGTGATGTAACCTGCATAGCTACAAATGAGGATTTGACAAATTCATGGACGATAAGGCTCTCCATCACTATTAGCTATGATGTCTGTGTCCTATCTCCAGTATCAGAGTTAGTACACAGTGGAGCACAAATGAGGAAAGTGCTGTTGAGCTGAAAACCTGCCTGTGGGCTTCTCAGAGGCATCCTTTGATGGGATCCAGCAGAACTTTCTCTGCCCAGAAATCACAGAATCAAAGTGTTGGAAGGGACCCTGAGGGTCATCTAGACCAACCCCCTGTGATGCAGGAATCTCAGCTAAGTCATACATGACAGGTGCTATCAGCGTTAGCGATGCAGAGCTGCAGTGACTGGTGATAACAGCAGTGAACAGACTGTGGTGCCCTTGGGGCAGGACTTTGGGCATTAAGTGCAGGAGCACAGCTCCCCAAACTCCGGAATTGGCTTATTACATCTTGAACAGGGCTAGTTTAACCATTAAGCAAAATAAGCATGTGCTTAGGGCATCAAGGGAAAGGGCAGAACATCAATTTTCCTTTTCCAGATTTACCATGGGCCATATGGTACAGCTCAACAAAAATAAACATTATTTTCCACCCAACTGTAGGTTTCATATTAAAAAATGAAATTTTATTTTGCCATTTATTCTTGTTTATATTTTGAACCAGATATACACGGGGTGCACCCAAATCTTTTAAGCGCCTAGGGGTTCTAAATGTCTTAATCTGGCCCTTGATTTTGAAGCATGGTTGGAGTGACTGAAAAGCCATTGGTTCCAGTCTAAGAATACCTGACCGCACCACTGTGGGGCCTTGGAGAGTGTCTTGCCTAAATCTGGGGCATTTTCGAAATTCCGGTGCGCTAATTAACCAAGCAACCTGCTCTTCGGTTTTCCCAGATCTTATTGCTAAGTGTTTTCTTTTGGAACGATGCATGACTTTTGAAACGGGGAGTTATAGCATCTGTATTTTTGGGATCCGCTGAAATGAAAGGCGGGTTCTGAATAACAAACCAACAAACCTGGAGCGGGCACTGCCTCCTACCTTCCCTTTTCCACCGCCCCAGCCCAGCCCCTGTTTCCTTCTTCAACGTGGGCAGGGCAGAAGCCGAAAGAGAGAGAGAGGCGCCGCTCTGCGTCGCGCGGGCCAGCCTGCAAATGCGTTGCCCAAGCGTTGCAAGCAGCAGCTCCGAAAGCACCGCGGCGGCGGCGGGAGAGGCAAATCGGGAGCTGGGAGAGCGCGCCGGTGGGCGTGGCGGAGCGGCACGTGGACCGGCGCGGGCAGCGGCGCGGGGATACCGGGCGCTGCTATTCCTCCGGGTCGGGAAGAAGCGCCGAGCGCTGCTTTGACAGGAGGCGATCGCCGCGGCGCCCGGCAGCAGAAGCGCGCGCGCGCACACACAGATACAAACAGCCCCCCCCTCGCCAAGGTAAAGGCCGTGCTCATGCCGTCTCCATTGTAGTCGCGTGTGCTCCTACCTCTCCATCCCTCTGCATGGCATACTAGTATGCACGGGTAAGCAAGGCGCTGGGCGAAGCAGCCGAGGAGCCGGCGGAGGGGGCTGCTTCGGCCATCAGGTGCATCATCCTTCGCGCTCATGCTCAAAATCCCGGCTCCTGAAGACTTTCTCCTGCAAATCGCACATCCTTCAGGGGAGATGCGCGCAGTCGGCGGGGTCCCCATTCATCCATACGGCTTCTTTTGCCGCGGCCGCTGTTTCGGCTTTAAAGCATCCCTCCCCCTTTTGTTGGTTTGTTTGCTTGTTTGCTTGCTTTCCAGTCTCTTCTGCAGTCGAGCGTGCCGCGGGGGGGGGGGGGCAGCGGAGGGGTGCGATCTTGCAAGCCACCCAACTCGTGCGAAAAGTCACTCCGAGGAGTTGGCCGACTTTAGCCACGGGGCTGGAGTTGCGCTTGGGAGAGAGGGGGGCGGCTGCTGGCATTGCTTTTGTGAGGAGCTGTGGCTTGCAAGGGCGAGCGGCTTTGCTTGCAAGCCTGGCGTGGTAGGGCCGGTTCGTAGCGCTGCTGCTGCTGCTGCTTTTCCCCGGGGCAGAGGGAGCCTCGTTCTTTCCCCGCCCCCTTTCTGTGCCAGCAGCGCAAGGGTCTAGCTAGAATAAAGTTTGCATCGGGTTCAGGTGGCAGTGTCCTGCCAGGCTCCGGCGACTTTTGGACAGCAGGGAGGTTGTGCATCTGGTTTCGGAATGAATCTCGATAACCTTTCGAAGTGTTTAAATGATGTTGCATGTTTCGAAAGTGGAGAGGTGCTGCAGGAGCGAGTTACTTCGCGCGTAAAAGTCTTTCCAGGCTTCTAGTCCTCATGCTTTTTGGTAGCCGTTAGTGCGTTTAAAATTTGGGACGAGTTCAGAAGCGGTGCTGTTTAGAAGTTTGGCTGTTGGCTCAAGAGCAGGTGGCTCCTTTTCACCATGACAGCAGATTGCTGCTGCTGCTGTTATTGTTATTATTATATCTCTCCCTAAATAACGATGACGATGATCCATTTTTGCATTGGTGCATTTCTTTGTGCGCGCCCCAAATGTGGGTTTGCAAATGGCCAGGGGTGCTTAATGGGCAGTGAAGCAGCCGGAATCCATCAAAATGATAAAAGAGTTAACCCGAGAGGGAAGGGTCACGGGCTGAGAAGAACTGTGGCGAGTGGCATTTTTAGCTGCCATCAGCAAAACCAGTTTTGTGTGCATGTGAGCTCACTTTTGGCAGCTTACGGGGGGGAAAGTTGCAATTTCTGCTTAAGGGCGAGGGGGAGTAGAGGTAATAAAAATGCAACCGGATGAAGCTGTTACCCTGCCTTGTGTGCACTGGAGCTCAAACTATATGCTGTGCTGGTGGAAGCGGTAGTGTGATCGATTTTTATTTTTATTTTATTTTTTTGCAGCAGAGCTACATCCGAGAACGGGCTAAAAGGAGATTTGGAGACTTTAGCTCTTTTACTGGGTTTTAGATAATCTTGTGTGACAAATGTCTCTGTTTCCCCCGTGCCTGTGCTATGCTTCTGAGCATCAGGACAGAAGTGAAAAGCGTGGCCCCTGCAGTTAAGAAGTATCCGAGAGGAAGTTTTTAAATGAAGCTTTAAACAGGATTAAATGGCTTGTGTAAGTGCTGAATGCTGCTAAAGTGCCTGGGAAGCCATAAAATAGCCAGCCAAAAACAAAGTAAAAATAATTGTTAACAAGAAAGCGAAAGCTTTGCAAGGACTTAGGTAATGAACACATAACAATTGATGATACGATGCAGTAATTATTTTCGTATTTACACCATTAACGATTGTAATTTAACGTTAATGCCTTGGTATTTTATTCCTTCTCATTTGCAGACAAAAGCACATCTGAGACATCATCAGGGAGTAATTTGATATTCTAAAGTCATGAATAGAAAACACTAAACTATGCTCAGAAGTCTGACAACATAAAGCGGGAAACAAAATAACCTCATTTGCTCTTTATTATCTGTCTTTTATAATTCTGTTTACTATCGTTTGCATAAATGAATAGCTAAATTGTATGCTAACCCCATTTCTGTGGAGAAAAGAATCCTTGATGCACACAGATTTGTTGGAGAACTAATAGGCTCTTCCTTGGAAAGTCAAGCAAAAAGCCCCAGTTTTAGATTAGGTTGAACATTTTATGGAATGAAATTCAGCCAGAATGCAAATTTGATCTACCCTGCAGCAGCTATGTGTCCAATTTTGATCAGCTTCTGATTGAAATTAAATCAGGAACTTCACATCCTCCTGGCCTTTATCTGTTCACTTTGCAAAAGGAAAATGGAGTTTTATTGCCAAAGCTTGTATTTAACATCATTATCTACCTTTTGGATATTGGTCTTGAATGTGTTGCTTTAGATAATGGTTTTTGTGTGTGTGAGGGTGAGAGGGATGAAATACTACTGCTTTAAACTCCTGGCTGCTATTTAATAAATTAAAAGTAAGGAAAGTGGGTACGATGTTTGTTTTATGTGCTGAAGAGTTATGGGGGAAAGAAAAAGGGAAACCACTCCACAATCTTTAATGTAATCAGATTGAAACAATCCTTTGCGTTTATTGATTATGGTGGATGGCAAATCTACAAAAACTGTATACAAATTTTCGGGTTTATCTCCTCACATCTCTTTGCACTTCCCCCATAAAAGTTGGCAGTAGTACCTTTTCCAAGAACACTATCTTCTGATGCAAAGATGTAAGCTTTTCACTTCCACAGAGCTATGTTTGAAGAAGAATGCATGTGACCGTGTTTAGATAAATTACCAGGGACCAATTTTTGTTGTTCGTGATAGAGGCTGCAGTCTGTTAAACAGCTAAAGAGGTCGAACAAAAGTTGGGTAAGGACTGCACCTGTGTTCCTGTGCATAACACCTGTGTCCATCTGTAGAGATAAGTGGTCCCATTGGTGGTGTCAGGGAAGGACTTTGAGGCAGAAATCCAGGGCCCCAGTCAGCAGCAGTTTGGTAAGGGCCCCCCAATGCAGTATGTTTCCGCTTAAAGAGGAGTATGTCACCAGAAGGCCATAAGTCCAGAGCCTAAAATTGCAGCATTAGTGGTCCCACGTTAGAAATTTGCGCGCTTTGCTGCAATTGGAAACTCTTCTGTCACATCCCGGGCTAGTTAGTTGTTTCAGGGCTCCAGCTCATTCCCCACTGTGTCCACTACTATCTCTGTCTGTCTCTCTCTCAGTTTCTCTCTGGACTCGGCTGTAGAGCTACAAATAAAACGTTTCAAGTGTGCTGTAAAGTGCAATATGCAAATATGACACTAGATGGTGATGGTGAGCTATGGCAAATTCAATATATTTTTCAAAACGTTTTTTAAAAAAAGCATTTTCACAGCATTTTTATATGTGTGTAGATTCCACCTCTCTCCCTCTGAGTGTGTGTGTGTGTGTGCGCGCGTGCATGTGTACGTGGTACGGCTCAGTGATATCTGGTTTTCAACACTGCGATATATCACCAGCTAAACATCACAATATACCAGTATATCACAATGTCTGAAATAAGGCTGGAACTATGTAGAAGCGAACAGTAGGGCTGGGTTAGAAAAATCAATGTACTGCCTTCAGGATCCACAACAGTGATGGGTCTATCCTAAGTAGTACAAGGACTGGCTGAAAAGTTCTCTGCCTAAAAGCTTGATCATTTTTCTGGCACAGTTTGAGGTTCACATCCGTGATCTGTATTGGTGCCATCAGAGTAGTAGCTGGGGGGGTCGGGGGACACTGGGCACCACACTGAGGGGGGTGGCACTTACCATGCCTGAGCCAAGCCACTCCTGGGAGTGATGTGGTGACTTGGGCGCCTGCAGTTGCGGGTCCTGTTGTGAATGTGATTGCATTGATAATGGCAAGGAAGGCAACAGTGCTTCTTGATACCAGCTGCTGGAAGCTACAGGAGGGGAGAGTCTTGTGCTTGAATCCTGCTTATGTGTTTTTCACAGCCGTCTGGTTGGCTACTGTGAGAACAGGAGACTCTCCTTGCATTCTTAAGGGAAGATGATGGCTTTGTTTTCACTGCAAAGGGCTGGTGAAAAAGGAAAGGCACCCCATTTCCCAAAGCAACCAGGCCCACCAACTACATTTCCCATGGTGCTCTTGATTTTGGTTTGGTTCTAATGGTGCTCTTGCCTTTGTTCTTATATCACTTATTACTTGACTCTCAGGCGCTCTGATATAAGTGACAGCATAGAACCTTGATATGTCTTTAAACGTACTAGTCCAAATTTAATAACCCCTCTTTGGCAAATGATTCCATAAGTCTGTTGTAAGCGCCAAAGTATGGAGTGTACTTTGCTGTAACATTAAAATCCATTAGAGTATGAATGCACTTTATAAAAGAGGCATAAACAAGAATCATTGTTTTTCTTGTTTTCCAGAAAAGATCAATCGAAACTGGGCATTAGCTACAGATCATACATCTTTTATTCTTAATGGGTTAAATACATGAAGTTGCATTTGTTCTGTATTTGGACTTGATGTCCTTTTTCATAGAATCATAGAATTGTAGTTGGAAGGGACCCCAAGGGTCATCTAGTCCAACCCCCTGCAATGCAGGAATCTAAACAGGATCATACATGGCAGATGGACATCCAACCTCTGCTTAAAACCCTCCAAGGAAGGAGAGGCCACCACCTCTCATGGGAATCTATCCCACTGTCGAACAGCACTTATTGGCATAAAGTTCTTCCTGATGTTTTTGCTGATTAAGGCTGAGATCCTGGACACACAAGAAAATCAGCTCAGTTGGACTTACTTCAGAGTAAATATGCATAGGACTGCACTGTAAAAATACTATCCATGCAGCATCCTAAAGAGATGTGTATAGAAAATCATTGCACTGTCTTCAGGATCCATGACAGTGATGGGTCTATGCTAAGCAGTACAAGGACTGACTGAACCTTATTTACATTAACGACACATCTCTACTCTAAGACAAAAATGGGGCAGGTCCTTATATGAGAGATGTTGTCTGCAGACTCAGCCTTGACAGCACACTCTGAGGAAGTGCTACAGAGACTCATGAACCGTTTTGCCCAAGCCTTCAGGGCGTTCATTCTTACCATCAGCCTGGCAGGAATCAGGACATCGCCAGCATTCCACACATCAGCATTGGTGATCGTACACTTGAGGTGGTAAGACAGTTTTGTCTACCTGAGTTCCACCATAGCCAGCAGCCTCTCCATTGATGCTGAGCTGGACAAGCATATTGGCAAGGCAGCTATGGCAATGACTCGCCTCTCCAAAAGAGTATGGGAGAATGTGATGCTAATGTCCAATACCAAGATGAAGTTCTACCAGGCTTGAGCATGCTGCTTATTGTAGTGGGCAACTTAGACCAGCCAGGAGCGACGCCTCAAAGCCTTCTGCATGTGCTGTGTCAGAAAGACTTTGGGCATCACATGGCAGGACAGAGTCTGAAACAAAGATGTGCTCTCTCTTGCCCACATTCCCAGCATGTTCACACTCCTGCCTCAGTGACGTCTTGCTTGTTCATGTACACAGAATGGAAGAAGGTGGGATCTCTGATGACACGGAGGTGGGATCTCCGATGGGGAGCTGGCTTCAAGCACCGGGACTGTTGGCACACCAACTCTGTGTTACAAAGATGTCTGCAAACATGACATGAAGGCTGGCAACATCAACCCCAATGTGTTGAGTCAGGTTGTGCATCCATAGCAGTGACCAGAGGATGAATGACTCCTGGGAGGAGCACAGAGAGAAGAAACACCATGGTGCATCTGCAACAGCACAACCAGACGCGCTCATTTGGCCCAGCTGCAACAAAACGTGTGTCTCCTGTATTGGTCTTTACAGCAATGGAGGGCCTGTAACCTTCCAACAGTTTGACTGCTTCACCCATGAAGGCGCACTATTGCCTCCCAAGACAGACAGATACCAACAGCAACAACATATCCATCCAAATGTGAAGGAAAGGATGGTTGTATTTGCATTAATTTCAGAAGTTTCAATGTTACCTTTTCTTGCTGGTAAGCTACCCCTATATTATTATCTGATATAATGGCATTGAAAGCAATAATACAGGGCTGAACCATATTTGCATCAAGGATACAAGTAGGGGCTCTTAAATAATAGGAAACAGTTTTGTGGCAGTTTTGGATCTTCTGAAGAAGTTTCCATAGAAACGACAAGGCACATGAGAAGCTGCCATTGATCCAGCATTGGCTACAGTGAGTGGCAGCAACTCTCCTGGGCTTCGTACACAGTCCTTTTTTCAAGCTGTATGGTTGGAAGAGATTGAAGATGCAGGGACTGTGCCTGGCACCTGTTGCATGTGGGTCTGTAAAGGAATCACACTTTTAATTAAATCTTACATTTAATATTTTTGGAAATGAAGTGTTTCAAGGTGGTGTGCTTCTGTTCGGCCCTGCCCTCTGTTAGGATACTCCATGCCGTTTCCCCTCCCCTGTGGTTTTTCCTCTCTCTCCCACCAAGCAATCAGTTAGTGGTCTGTGTCTACTGGCATGCTAAGTGTAGGTTTGGGTGATATATCAATATGTCATCCCAAACCAGCTTAAAGTCCATATCTTTATAACGGGTTCATAATTTTTGACCTGGCAATATCATGAATTGTGTGTGTGTGTTTTCCAAAAATCATGACATCGGAAAAATTTGAAGCCAGCCAATGCCTCTACATAGCTCCGTCCTTATTTCAGACATTGTGATAAATCGGTACATTGAGATGTTTAGCTGGTGATATATCATGACGCTGAAAACCAGATATTGCCCAGGCCTAATGCTGAGTCCTCATTGGACTGTTTTGGAAGGGGTTTCGCTTGTGAGTCCACCTGCCTCTGAATATTTCGTTGGCATTTCCACAAAATACCATTTGAGTTCCCCCAAGCCTGCCAGTATTTTCCACTTGCATGTAGATGGGGTGCTGTTTTGGATACACAAAGGCCAGCACTTGGAAACTGAGTTCACATTTAGTATATATAATGATCTCCAGATAATGAAATTATGCTCACATATTTGGTCATAATTTTTGCTTTACCTAATGGCCGTGTATCCACAAAAAAACTGCTTCATGAAGAGAGGTAGATTTGGAGCCAGGATTAGTAGGAGTACATTATGTATGTGGTTAGGGTCCTTGCTTATACAGCTTAACGGACGTCTGAAGAGGTGCAGGATCAGTGCTAATATATACACAAGTGTCTCAATACGTTCGGCTTTTATACTTGTATTTCCCCACAACTTTTGCAGCCCAGGATACTTTTAAATTAAAGAGCATTTTCTAAATCTGAAATTTCAAAAGGCAGTAAATAAGTTTTCACAAGACAGAAAGGGCAAGAGACAAAGTGATTTATAGTACTTTGGTGACTGACTGTGTAATTTTACTGCCAAGCATCAAGGTCACACAAACAAGAGAGGAACAAGAAATTCACAGTAATTCTGTGGTTGCCTTCACTCAGGTACACACTGGCAGGGGTGGTCAGGGGTCCCAAAGCAGAGGTATTTCATACTATCTCGTACCCGATCCTTTTGACTGGAATGAACTTGGAACCTTTTCCACAGAAAGCATGCATTCCTTCTGTTACTGGCTTGCATTTTTTTCCATTGTCAGGAGAATTTCACTGGACTTCTTGCTTGTGATACGTGTCCCATCGACATGATTTGTTCAGAGCTAATTACTTTGAAAACATGGTGTTGCAGTGCATCTCCTATCTCAGGCTTGTTTTGCCTTCAGTGATCTCTCTAGGGATGGTGATCCAGGATAGCGTTGCGAATCAGAGTGCAAGACACTTAGCCACAGCATAGGCTAATAAACACCTTTCCTTGGATGCAGGGCTTAGGGAAGAAAATTGGGATCAAAAGACTATATGTGTATTCTGTACGTTTTAATCAAGCATAGTACCAATTAAAAAGAAACCATGGGCATCTTTATTTGTATCTGAAACAAATAATAATAATAATAATCCAAAATTGAATAGTATAAATAAACCTAATACAGTATCAACAAACTGAACAAATGCAGCTCATGAAATATCGCAGAGCACATAAAAATGCTGATAAACTGAACAGTCAAAATAACAAGCTATAACAAAACCCAAACAGGTTTTGACTGTGGTCTTCCTCAGTGGTCTCATGAAAGCTGCTTGGCAAAGCAAGTTATAACTCAACAGATAATAAACCAAATGTTATCATGAGCAAATCGCAAAGTAGCATCACCAGTTAGAGCTATAAATGATAACACTCAATGGGCCTTTGAGTGCAGCATATAAGTGAATAATATAGTGTTCAATCTAATGGCTACACATGGTATAATCCGGCTAGTGAGCCTTCAAATCGTGCGGCCTTGAACTGTCATGAGAGGTAAGAACAGTCCAAGGCCTCATGATCTGAAGACTCACTAGCCAGATTATTCCTTAAAAACCTGCCTTGGTCAGAACACCAACATTTAATGTTCCAACAATCATGGTCATATCAACCACCAAAAAAGAATGTACATCCTATAGACTATATGCATAAATACAAAATTAAAACACAATATCAATATATCTATATCTGTATCTGTATATATTTATCTAGTTATCTAATCTAGCTATATTAAAATACAAACATACAAATAGCTTTTTATATTTCATTCCCAGTTAAATCTTTACAGTCCACCCTATTATCTTCAATGAACATTTTCAGTTCATTTTCAATGAACAGTAGCTGCAGATCTTTCAACTTTGTCACAAATTTGTCAAAACCACACAGCAAATATGTGATTTTCACTTGATCATCCACATCAGGTATCTTACATACAACATTTATACCTCGTGTGCCACTACAGTGGTACTTCTGGTTACAAACACTTCTAGTTACGAAGCAGGAGGCCCCATTAGCTAAAACGCACCTCAGGATAAGAATGGTTTCAGTTTAAGAACGGACCTCCGGAATGAAATAAGTTCGTAACCAGAGGTACCACGGTACATATGTATATGGATTTTTGTATCTTATATGCATTTCGTAAACACGCACACACATTTCATTATATATTTTCTTTGCCGATTTTTTTTTTCCTTTTTATGTTACAGTACTTGGATTCAGGATGTGTCATTGGGTCACCTGTAGTGAATAGAAATAGTCAGAGCCATTGGCGGAGGAAGAGGAGTGCAGGGAGAGCGCATTGCCCCCGGCAGAGCGATCCTGGTGGGGTGCCATCGCGGCTGCCCCCCGGCCCGTGTTGGGTGTCACGCCGCCTCAGGCTGTGCACCATGCCCCCAGGACACACGTCACGCCCCTGCGGGCGGTGCAGTTTCCCCAAGGACATGCACCATGCCCCTGTGGGTGGGACATGCGCCATGCCCCTGTGTGTGCCAGCCCCGCCCCTGCCTGCTCTCTGCCCCCCAATGGCAGAGCATGAAGCTCCGCCACTGCTCAGAGCCTCTGATATTGAGGCATTCCTCCCTAACTTGACTAAAAAATGAAATCTATTGTCTATGATCAGTTCAAACAGACTGGACTTGTGCCAGTTATTGAACCAACGTTTTCATACCAAAACCCTCTGTTGTTCGTACTCTACTTGTGCTGTTCAAGACTAACAATGACCCAGAGTCAGAGGATTGTCTTTGCTCTGGACATAGTCCTTTGAAGGAACTCCTATTATCTTCTGTTGCCCTGAGGTTGTCATAGGAAGCAAACCCGCAACTAGTTGTTTGCATTTGCTGCCTTTTGGAAAATAGATTGAAATCTGTTTTTGCTAGAGTTTGTTTGAGGGTGCGTGTCTTATTGTATGTGATCTGTTGGCGAGTAATTTTTTTAAAAGGACAATGTGTTAACGTTCAAATTCAACTTAATGTTTTGCATGTTTCTGTACAGCAAGAAATAAAATAAAAATTTGACCTGCATGCTAGCAAGCCCTGATCAAATTAAAGGCCAGGCAGTAGAAGTGTGAAAAGAGAGAGGATGCAGATATTCAGAACAATTTCCAACCTTCAGGAACCCTACACTTAAAATTGCTTCACTATTTGTGACTATGCACTGCTGTGAGCAGTTCTTCCAAATGCTGTCTCTGGCAAAACAACAACAACCCACCTTTCTGCAAGACCAGCAGACCAGAATGTAGAAAGCCAGCTGCAAGCAGTGTTTTTGTACTTTGCAACTTATGCACCTTTAACTCATGTGCTTTCAAAAGCTTTACATAGTTAGCAAAAAGATTTTAAACAATAGGAAAGGGAGCGGATGTCCAGGGGGGAAAAAATCTTTAGCAATTTCACCTGCCATTGAACCTGGTGGGTTTTGACTACATGTGACTTTGGCTTTAGGCGCTATCTCTGGAATGTAAACCTAGCATAAGTTTGAGAGTTGCAAGTTGTACTGTACTCAGATAGTACTCGGCCATCATGTCTAGTAACTACTGATAGCCTTATTTGCCATAAATTGGTTTAATTTCCTTAAAATAGTCTTAAGTTTGTGGCCATTACTACAAAATGAAGCATCTCAGGGATAGAGAAGGACAGAGGCAGCCTGGGGTCTGGATGCTGAGCCACCTGGCCAGTTGATGCTTGATGGCATTGGGCCAAGGCCAGCCTCATCACCGTGCCACCTCCAGACTGGTGCCTGCTCCCCACCTTCTGCCCTGCCCATCATTAGTGGCAGGTCTGCAGATTCAAGAGTGGCTATACCATTCTGTCACCCACCACTGCTTACTTGTGGTTAGGATTTTGCCTTCACCTTCTTTCTAAACTAAAAATGTCAAGAGTTGTAACTTTTCCCCATAGGGTAGTTCCTCCAGCCCCTTCAAGACCTTCTGCCGCTGAAGCCACCCTGGTTACTCTTCAGCAATTCTGGTTCTTCTTGGCAGTCCTCACAGAATCCTAGCCCAATGGTTGCCATTAATTTGATTTGAACTGATTTTATAATGAAATGATTTTAGAATGTTGTACCATTTTACTGTTGTTAGCCGCTCTGAGCCTGGCTTCGGCTGGGGAGGGCGGGATATAAATAAAATTTTATTTTTATTTTTTATTATTCTTCCGCAAGACTCCTATTTCTATATCCTTTCTAAGTTTACATTTAATAGTGCCTTCTACCAGTTTCCCTAAAATAGTTTGCTGAGCTCATGGTCCTGCTTTCAATGTATGATACATTCATAAAATAGATTTTATTATAAAATGAAACACACACTGGTTAATTAGAGTTTTCCCCCTCCCCCCATATACCCAGTTGTTGAATTTGTACTGTCCTCCTTACATTTCCAGGACATAATTACTGTACAAATAAAGGGAACACGTTACAAATTAACTCATTCAAACTCAGTGCCTCCTTTAGCCATTTTCATGGGACAGGAGATGATTACTAGGAGTTTGTTTTTACTATGATTCTATATGATGATGGAGGCTGGGAATGTCAACCACATTGTTGTTTTGTTCTTTAACTTCCTTCCTCTTTTTCTAGGTGGAAGTCATGTCAAGTGCCATCTTCCCAGCTCCTTTCCCTCTCTTTTTCAGTTGCTATGGTGCAATGAGAGGTAAGCTAAGTTTTAAAATATTTCTAAAAGAAGAATCAAGTTATGGACCTGGTGGACATGTAACATTCTGGATTATGTTGCCATGGTTAAGCAATCAGGAGCTGGCCTTGCATGCTGACTCCCTCTTCTTTTGGAGCCTAAATGGTCCCCACTCTCTCTAAAAAGGGCATTTGGCACTGTCACTAAACATAATTAAAGCCAACCAAGGTTCCTCCTTAAGAAGGTACTAGAATTTGATGCTAATTTGTATCCAGGGCTTTTTTCCAGGGGGTACTCAAGAGTATGAAATACTGGCACCTCTCTTTTTTTGTTAAAAAGTGTGACACTTGCTGTAACAACTTCATGGTGAGTACTGGCACCTATTTTTCTAAACAAAAGCACTGTTTGTGTCTATGTAGAATTAACCATGGCTAAAGTTTTATGTTGGTGTAATGGTTAACACAATTAAGGAGCAGGGTGGTGGTGGAATTAATGCTATGGAAGAGAGGTTTGGAAGTATGTAATTTTATGGGTTTCTCCGAATTGCTTAACCATGGTTAGGTTATGTGAACCAGCCCGATACTCTTCTGTATGCAACACTGCTTGAGATGTTTTAGCTATGTTAAGCAACAGTATAGAGATGTTCTTCAAGTGAGCAATTGTAAGAGTATTCTCAGCAATTGAACCAAGGCGTACAATTGTCAGTGCCACGAAATTCTGCTTTCTGTTGCACGCGGGAAGGAGGATTTGCCTAGGAACAATTCATTGGCTATGACAGTGGTGCGCATTAAGCGTTTCTTAATACTGAGCTGTGCCTGGCTTAATGTCAAAGGTGAGAAGAAGCACAAGGGCTCAAATTTCCCTCGAAGTCATTTTGTCTAAGAATTAAGGTACACACTCAAGTAATTGTGTGAAAATAATGAACATGCTTATTTATTTATTTTAAAATCATAACTGGATTATGCTGGTGGGGGAGGACACCTAAGTAGGATCGGGATGAATATCATTGCCCTAATACTATCAGCCGTGGGAGGGAAGGTCCTATATGTGTGCAGTTTGACCTTAAGAAGCCGTTTCCTAACACGTTGGAGCTTGGTTCGAATATGCAGGAGTGGTGGAAAATACAAACTGATGTATTCGGCCACTATTGCAGCGGTGAGGAATCTCAACAGTCTCAACAAGCATGGCCAGTAGTTCAGGATGACCCCTTTGCTACTGTTTTAAAATTCAGATAAGTCCTGGTTTTGTCCACAGTTATGCTTGAGAGTGAGTCTTTTGGAGATGGACGGATCATATAATTTTTATTTGATTGGCTGCATTCTCAGATCCACATTGCACTGCCCTTTTTCTTTTTCTTGTGGCGCACAAAGATATGCAGACCGCCAGATGTATCCGTTTCTCTCTCACCTTGTCTCATCTTGTGTGTTTTCCTTCTACCAGCTTCTTGACAAGCTTACATGGAAAGATCTGTATTTGGTCTCTTGCAATATAGCACAGGGAACCCGAGTTTTCCCTATCGGAGATAGGATTCCTAAGTGTGAATTCATACATTACATTATTCACACGATCACTTTGATAACTCGAATGTGTGGAAGTGCTGTCAACAGTATGTCAGGTGAGAAGTCATTAGTGACAATTACCTCTTATCACTCCCAGGCCTTTATCTGTTCTGCATGTCAGGCATCATGCAACATGTGATGACAGTCACAAACTGAACTTTTGAACTCGCCTCCAGTTTGCCGTTGTGGCATGTCCAGCATCCCCAAAGCACTTAGCCTTCCTGCTGCATCTGTCGTTGTGTCCTAAAAATTACTGTAACAACTAGCTGAAGAAGTACATCTCATGTCTATTAGGTCCCTCCCTCAAAGTGTGACTTGGAAAATGCAAAAGAGTGCCTTTGGCCACAAACTTTTCAGCTTATTCAATAAGCCTATGATTATTTAGTCAAAACAAAACAGTAGATTTTTGAGGTGGCTGAAATGGCTGAGAAACTGCCTTTGTTGATTTTGTAGATGTAGATTTCTTAGTAAAAAAAAGTTGGCTTCAGTTCTAAACTATTTAAATGTTGTGAACCCTTTATTTTATTTTATTTTAATCATGGTTGGCAAACCTTATGATGTCTTATTTGGAAATGGCAGTCAGGCAACCTTTTGGTATTTCCAGCTCTCCCGAAATTGATACAGCGGTAACTTGGGTTAAGTACTTAATTCGTTCCGGAGGTCCGTACTTAACCTGAAACTGTTCTTAACCTGAAGCACCACTTTAGCTAATGGGGCCTCCTGCTGCTGCTGTGCCGCCAGAGCACAATTTCTGTTCTCATCCTGAAGCAAAGTTCTTAACCTGAAGCACTATTTCTGGGTTAGCAGAGTCTGTAACCTGAAGCGTATGTAACCTGAAGCGTATGTAACCCGAGGTACCACTGTAAATTGTGTGACCTGGGGAAATTTCAAGATTAGATCAGAGGTACATTTATTGGAGAAAATGTAACTGATCTCACATATGATCAATTACAGTTAAGATAATTCCGCTGGATATATTTATAAATGCACATAAATGTACCATTGTGAGTATATCAGGCTGGATTATATTAACTATCACTTAGAACCAAATTCTGAGGAATCCTGAGTGGCAGGAATTCTTTATATAGACTGTGTCCTTTCTCTAGCCAACAGGTGTAGAAATAAGGACACTTTTTAAAAAAGCTAAAATGATATACTAACTGAAATCCACAGAAACACATAATCAAGGAGCTGGGAGCATGGTTGGAGAAATGTACCTTAGCACCGTTGCATGTGCCTTAACACCACATCAGCTACCTGGCTAATTTAGAAATAGACATTTTGTCCAGTGGAAAGTTAACATCAAGTGCAGGAACACATAATTCAGTTAATATGCTCTTCAATGTTTATGTGAGGTTGACAGAGGGAGAGTGTGTATTTGTGCAACTAGTATCCCAAATAAAAATATTTTAAGCACTGGTGGGAGATTGTGATTAGACTCTCCCATTGTTTTTATTTTGCTCATTAGGAGACCCCCTAGGGCAACTTTGAAGTTTGCAGATCTGATGCTCTAGGAAAGAATGTTTAATCCATTATTCCCATGCTTTCCCCTTGATATAAACCCTGCTTTCTGCAGCTACTAGTATCTGGTCAGGGCAAAAAAACAAGGGCAGATTACCCTGTGAAGCTACTAACAATGGCTGGGCAGGGGGAGTGATTTGCATCTGAGAAAGGTTTAAATACTCTTCTGCATAGTACCACATCCTAAAACTACTTGTGGCTGCTAATGAACAAAAATGAAATAAAAATGTGGGGAATCTTAAATCTGGATCTTTCATATCACATCTGGCTTGGCCTGAAGAATAAGCAAACAAATTTTGTTGGGGATTTGCTACTCTTTGAGAATTAGATTTCTGATATATATGAAGTTGGCTGTGGGGATAAAAAAATTGTTGATTTTTATGAGTTAATCACATTTTGAATCAAGCATTTGATGAGCATATATGTGCTTTAGTTGATCCCTACGTCCAGTAAACACAAAAATAAGGAAAGCCTGATTAATTTATATATTTATTGGCAAAGTGTCTGTATCTGTTTATTGGTAGAATATTTGGCTAGGAGAAATCTGAATGCCTCCTGTTCTCATCACACAGAATCAATTATAAGGAATCATTTTTTATTTATTTTTAATAACCTACGACTAGTAGCTCTCTAGTCTTTTTTTCTTAAGACCATCAAGGCTGATTCCACTGTCTGTCAACTGGGAGTGCGTTGAAATTAAGATGAAATTCTCTTGCCTAATTTATGAATCAAAAGAACGTATGTGTTTTATGTAGATTTTGGGTTAGGCTGGAGAGTTAACATAATGGGAGTGGTCTTGCAGGTTTTCTTTTCTCTGGCAGCAAACTTGAATAGGCGCAAAACCGTTGTTTATATTTCCTGACATCTGGATTTTTATCATTCACTTAAAAATATTTGGCGGTCTTACTTAAATACCGTATGCCCTTTTATAATGAAAGAAGTACATGCTTGAATGCTGAAGTAACTTTGTCTCCACATTTTGAGATGAATTGGTAGGAATCTGTAAAACGAATGAAGGCAAAGAGACATTCAGTTCCAGCTCTCTCTAGTTTCCCTGTTCTCTTCTTCCCTCTTGGTTTGAGAAGGGGACCCAGAGGCTAGTTTGGGTTGTGTCGCTTCTGTAATTATAACTATGCTGGCTTCAGTGGGAGTAACATCAAACTATAGTCTTGATGATGGTTCAGTTAATTCACTTTCAGAAGTTCAATAATTCATCTTCGAAGTGTCAGCAGCTGGCTCTTGTTAATGGTAAGCCTTTCATTTCTGTTAAATCAATTGTGAATAATAGAAGCTTTCAGAGAAAAAATGATGAAGTAAGCATTGATTTCCAAATTGGGTGTCTGATCTGGAACATTAATAAAACACAGGGCAGGCAGACAACAAGTACCTAATACACTCTGATCACCTAAGCAGTAATCAAAGAAAAATCAATGATTTTTGTGTATGGTGCTAGGTCTTCTAACACTTCACCTTCTTCCATTCATCATTGTGTCTATAGCATCAATTTTATAATTGTTCTGACTTGTTTTTTATTATATATAAAAAAGTTTTATAGTTTGCATCATAGCAAGCCATTTATCACAATGGATCTGGCAAATCCTGGTCATTCCGCCTCATAACTCTACTGGAAAACTCCATTTTTTGTTTATATGCATTAGGACTCTCCATAAAGGCCTTAATTGGTATCAAAATGCTTCCAAGTGAAATTAAATGCTCTTTAAAATATCTTTAATGGATTTTATGGCTTTTTGAATTGCCAGCCTCCGGGTACCATTTTGTATGTTCTATGTATATGTTTCTATTACCCTCTTCCCCCAGGCTTTAAGGAGATTTTGAATTGTTCAAGGTATCTGTAATGTATGTATGATGCGATTATAAATATCTGTAACCTTCGAAGTGCAGGTGTAGTTGAGATTTGTTTCAAAAGGCTGTAGGAAAGCATAGTTGCTATGAAATGTAGAGACTGGGCAATGCAGAAAATTAGCAGGAGGACCCCACATCCACTGGGCTGCAAAACTGAGGTGCGCCAAGACTGATCTCAAAAAAGTACACCACACTTTGTTCACATTGCACAAAAGACCCACAAGCACTTCATTACAGGGTCCAGAAAACTGGGGGGGGGGGGGGGAGAAGGCCCCCTCTTCCAATCTCCCAGCCATTCCTTACAGATTTCAATCTTTAGTCAAGGATTTAAAAAATAGTGTGCAAACATTTTTCATGGGGCAAGCATGTACGAAGTGCTCAGCATAATTTCCGCAGGCCAGAAACTGCCAGTACACCTTTTAACTTTTGACTTTGGCTAGAGCTGTTGCTTTTGCCACACAATCCTTTTGTGTTTCTTGCATAGTCCTGTTGCCCCCTCCCCCCCGTGCATCTCGTCTTCCTTCTGAGGGTAAGATGGAAAACCCCACTTGCTTTAGCCAGCAGAGGAGTGACTTGTGATAACATGTGGATTTTTTTTAAAAAAAAAAGATAGAAGAACATGACTTGACGCTTAAAGCTTTGGTCTTTCTAATCAACGTTGCAAAAAACAGAAGCGGAAAACGTGTGGATCTCTGTATGTGATTGGATTCTAGGTCCCCTAAACCCCAGTCAACATGGCCAGCAGTTAGAGGTGAGTCCAACAATATGGGTATCTGAAGGAACATCTCTCCCCACACCCAGGGGCATAGGAAGGGGGGTGCGGCCTGGCCCGGGTGCCAACCTTGAGAGGGCTGACAAAATGGCACACTGCGGGGCCTGGCTTGCAGCGTGCACGAGCCACATGTCTCTCCTGGGAGTGATGCGGTGGCTCGGGGCCCTGCGCTGCCCGAAACAGCAGTGTAGGGCTTGCGTCCGCCAGGCAGACTCCGTGGGCAGCTCACAGCCGTGGCACCCCTGTGTGTGGTTCACCATGGCACACCTGTGCGCGGATTGCCCCGCCCCCGTGGGTGGATCGCCCCACCCCTGCCACTCCGGGTACCGGAGTATCTAGCTACACCCCTGCCTGCACCCCAAGTCCTACTCAGATTCTGAGGTCAACTGCAGAGGCTCTTCAGAGTGCTATCATTGGCAGAGTTCCAGAACTCAAAGACTTCCAGAGATTGCTCCTACTTTGTATGTTTTCTGGCACCAACAGAATGCCTTGCTCTTTCAGCAGGCATTTGGATAACAGTATGTTCAGACGGAAGGATTTGAAAGTTTGTGTTTGAAATTGTATTTGTGGTATAAAAGGTGGTGTAAAATTTAAAAGTGAAATGAAATGAAAAAAAACAAAACGAAAAAACGGCCGGTCCCTGGTGGGACCCCCTTAGCCATCGGAAACCCGGGGCAAGTGTACCAGGTTGCCTCCCTCCCTGCATGGACCAGTTGTGGTGTGATATAAACAGCAGTGGATAGTGGCGTGGGGCAGTGATGCTCACCTGAGCTCATGATGGCTGAGTTGCGGCAGCTTACAGGCAAAGAGAGGGAGAGTGGCAAGGTGGTGGGGAGGCTGTACCAAGCCACACACTATTGGATGTAAATAAAATGAATGAATGAATGAATGGATAAAAATCTGGAAGGTTATGAGTTGTCTGCCCTCATTGCATATAGTATTCAGTTTTGAAGATTCTGAGCTTTAATTGGCGAGCGCATGGTTTCGCCAAACCAAACAATTCTGCTGTTGTTTTAATACAAATCCTCAAGCGGGTATTTATAAATGCATTTTACATCCATTAAGAAAGTTAAATGTTAGCACACCGTTACTTTAGGAACTACAAAGGAGACTCTGAAGGGCATAACTGCTTGTTATATATGCAGTGCAATACTACTGGAAACGTCGTAGCACAGTTACTATTAGACTGAAATATGGCTGAGTTTGGGGATTCTGCTGAAGTTTTCGTTTTGGAAAAGGAATAGTTTTCATAGAAATATCAAAGAATAAAGCCATATGCTGGGTAAAAAGTGGAAGCGTTTTATTTATCAGTGTGCAGTTTTTGCAGAAGTATTCAAAGTATATTACAGACATCTGCTAGCAGCCCGCACTAACAATAAATTCAAGAGTAAGGCAACATTCGTGGAGGATAATAAAAGATGGAAATAAAGTTTTATCTTTGGAATAAGCTGATTTCACCTTCCATCCCAATCTTAACCTTCCACAGCTTCTCCACATAACCTTAAAGAAGAAATGTGCTGAGAATAATGTGTATTTATGAGCAATCAGGCTGATTTGTTGGAACGTGGTCCTTTTTTTGGCAGGAGGGAAGGAACCTAGGATGTTGGAAGCTTTTCCTGTAGATTCTGGATGTAGTGTTTAATTTCATGCCTTGAGTCCTTTATTTACTCTTGAAGTTTCATTTTTCTGTAGCCTGACTCTTTCTCCTGGAGAAACGTCTCATCTTCATTAGAGCAGAGGGCAAACGGGCAAGTTCATAATTGCCTTTCCTAAACTCTTCAGTTTTTTGTTTGGTATCCATCAACTTGGGTGTCCTAGTGCAGAATTCACTGACAAAGCGGGTGTCCTGTGGGTGTTGTTTTATTTTCATTTTTGCAGCGAATTTCCACGCTCCCTTTCTGCACCAAAGTCTTGACTTAAAAGTGGATGGATGGGAAAACTCTTCACTATTTAGCATAGTTGGCGACGAGTAAGGTTGTTTCTTAATAGTATATATATTTTATACTGGATGAAATTAATCAAAGCATAGCTATTTCTGGACTTGAGAGCCTCCTTGGCATTGCGTGTGCTGATCACTCCTTCCAGCGGGCTTAATTATGCCATAATGGGGACAGGTTTCGCTAACATTGGTGTAGGGAGCTTTCTCCCTACAGGTAAAGGGACCCCTGACCATTAGGTCCATCCTTGACCGACTCTGGGGTTGCGGCGCTCATCTCGCTTTATTGGCCGTACAGGTCATGTGGCCAGCATGACTAAGCTGCTTCTGGCAAACCAGAGCAGCGCATGGAAACACCATTTACAATCCTGCCAGAGCGGGATGTATTTATCTACTTGCACTTTGACGTGCTTTCGAACGGCTAGATTGACAGGAGCAGGGATCAAGCAACGGGAGCTCACCCCGTCGCGGGGATTCACCACAGTTAATCCTAGACAATTTCTAGAGCAGGAGTGGCTAACATTTTCCCCCCTACATTCTATCTTGGCCAACACACCAAGGGCCACATGCTAGTATTTGGTGTAGTCACCACACACTCTTGCTTGTATAGGCATAGAGCACACCAACATGCAAAGACCACACCCCTCTTCCTCAGCTGATCCAATCAAATCAGCGGGACAAGGGCTATCACTCTCTCCATTCATTGTATGATCAATCAGATGACTTTGGGTGATAAGTATTGTAAGATAGTATTTCCCAAACATTTAAAAAATGTGGTTATAGTTATACTTGACTTTCCCTATATAGACTAGATTTCTGTTCATCTTGACCAGGGGGGTTCATCTTTTCAGCAGGGGGCTGGTCCAGTGTCCCTTAGACCTAGTGGGGGGCCGGACTATATATATATTGGGGGAGGGAATGAACGAATTCCTATGCCCCACAAATAACCCAGAGATGCATTTTAAATAAAAGCACACATTCTACTAATGTAAAAGGATTTAGAAGGTGATTGGGCCAGATCCAGCCCCCAGGCCTTAGTTTGCCCACCCATGATCTTGACAATACCCTTTCAGCTAATAAATGTACTGACGTCTTTTATTGATAAGCAGATTACACACAAGACAGATTTTAGCAAAACATTAGGTATCCCCAGCAAAAAAAGAAAGAAAGGAAAGAAATTAAATCCAAGTCATTTACATTTCTATCTCACAATGGGCCCAGGTAGCTATATGAAACGTGTAAAGTTGTTGTTTGTTTGGTTTATTTGATAAAGTCATGTCCTGCCTTTTAGAAAATTCCCCAGAAGGTGACAAACAATTATATGAAGTTAAACAAACTTCTAAGAATGATTTATAAAACATTCCAGTGAAATGCAAAAAATACGCAAAATACTCATTGGTTAAATGTGAAAAAACTGGCAACTGTCAAGATGACCAAAATATAGCCAAGTAGAAAAGAAAGTCACTAAGGTCTGCTTGCGATAAAAGGTAAAGGTAAAGGTACCCCTGCCCGTACGGGCCAGTCTTGACAGACTCTAGGGTTGTGCGCCCATCTCACTCAAGAGGCCGGGGGCCAGCGCTGTCCGGAGACACTTCTGGGTCACGTGGCCAGCGTGACATCGCTGCTCTGGCGAGCCAGAGCCGCACACGGAAACGCCGTTTACCTTCCCGCTAGTAAGCGGTCCCTATTTATCTACTTGCACCCGGGAGTGCTTTCGAACTGCTAGGTTGGCAGGTGCTGGGACCGAACGACGGGAGCGCACCCCACCACGGGGATTCGAACCGCCGACCTTTCGATCGGCAAGCCCTAGCTGCTGAGGCTTTTACCCACAGCGCCACCCGCGTCCCTCTCTGCTTGCGATAACAACACCTAAAACCTCTGAGAAAAGGTATGTCTCCAGATGTTTCCTGAAAGCTGCAGTGTTGTGACTTGATAGATCTTGGTGGGCAATGAATGCCAGAATCTTGGAGCTTCTGCAGCAAAGGTCTTCATTGCTGACCTCAGAGTGTGGGCAGGTTGATATAGGTGTGAAGAACTGACCCACAACATTTAAAATTATAGTGGTTGCAACCAACACTGCTTGAGCGTGCGGCACCCAGAGTATTCGTGCAGCTGCATTCTGGCCCTGCTGGATTTCTTACAGATTTTTAGAAGTGGTGTGTGAATTTCCCCTATTTCTTTAAATACATCAATCCTTGTAGTTGCATCTCTTAATAGCTTTATTAAATCTCGGGGAAAGCAATAGCCAACCCAATATCCTCTTAGTAACAGTGCGGATTTCCTTCTTTAATTGTTTGATGAAATTAGTGTCACTATGGAGCAATAAAGTTGGATAGTCAGTTGAAGTGGAATTTGATTAGCTGGGTTTTTTGCAGCTTGCAAACGCAAGCTCCTGATAAATGTTTAACTAGCGGTCAAAAGTTCTGTCTGGAGGCTGTTCTATTAAGCCCAGATCCATATATATTCCAGCCCCCCCTTTCTCCACACACTTACCTGCCTAACCACAAAATCAGTATGGTAGTCTGCACTTTATTAATTTGGCTGCAGGCAACTATTGCAAACAAGGTGCTATCATTTTCTGTTGCTCAGCATGTGCAAACAAAGTGTTATCTCCTTGTCAGTCAGCAGGGAGCAAATAGGAGTATTTCTATGTATGAAACAGTTACAGAAGCATCAGATACTGCAGGGGTAACTAACACGGTGCCTTCCATATGTTATTGAATTCAAAGTCCTATGTCCCAGCCAACAAGGTTCGGAATGATGGAAGCACTATGCTGAAGGAGACCCTGTTGCCTACACAGCAGCACTACTAAATTATCATCTATTTACTGAATTGTTAAAACTCTTTCGTGCACAAAGAGTCTCATGCCTCTGTCCCAAAGCCTTCACTTAATCCGGCTTTGGGAAGGCAGCACAACAGTTGTGGGGGGCATCACATTTTGGCCTTGCTCTCTCCCTGCCCCCCCCCCCCCAGCATGATAAGGTTGTGGGCGGTCCATGTCTAAGAGCTTTTGCGATGCACTTGGTATGAAAACTTGGACTGCCCTGATATAGAATATTCAGTTGTACAAGCATGAGACCTTTAGGTAAACACCAGTAATATTTCTGGTGCTATTGATTTTCATACGTGACTTGTGAGAGTGTAAACAGCATCCTATGGAATTTGATTGCAAATGGACAAACCGGTAGTGTGCCTGGTTTTCTTAGCTTTTAATATGCAGTCTTGTAACTTCATTTAAGGAATTGTTTCAAGGATTAGTAAATTACAGTACTACTTTGTATATTAGATTTTCTAGCAGTTCTTAATGTATCAGGCAGGAGGGAGCAGGCTGATTACAAAGGGGAAAGCTCTTATTTAAAGATTAAGAACCCTGTAACAAGCCGTGAAACAAATGGACAGGTAGAAAAAAAGGTTAAAGCTAGTGTGGTGTGTTGCTTATTTATTTATTACCACATTTTTATACTGCTTCCTGCAGCAGCCTCGAGGTCGTGTTCAAAGTCAAAAGTACATCAATAACAATATTGCATTAATAATAAAAAGGTAAAGGGACCCCTGACAATTAAGTCCAGTCGTGAATGACTCTGGGGTTGCAGCTCTCATCTTGCTTTACTGGCCGAGGGAGCTGGTGTTTGTCCGCTTCCACAGACAGTTTTTCCAGGTCATGTGGCCAGCATGACTAAGCCACTTCTGGCGAAACCAGAGCAGCGCACGGAAACGCCGTTTACCTTCCCGCCGGAACGGTACCTATTTATCTACTTGCACTGGCGTGCTTTCGAACTGCTAGGTTGGCAGGAGCAGGGACCGAACAACGGGAGCTCACCCCGTCGTGGGAATTTGAACCACCGACCTTTCAATCGGCAAGCCCAAGCAGCACAGTGGTTTAACCCCCAGTGCCACCTGCGTCCCTGCATTAATAATAATAATAATAATAATAATAATAATAAATGATCCAATATAAAACAAAGATAGCTGAAGGCAGGCTGGGAGAAATTAGTATCTCCTTTTGGAAATGAGCACTAGCTAAGGCACTAGATACATCAATTGCACTTGGTTAGGGATCTGGGTTTTAGAAAGCTCCCTAACAAATAATTTGCTTAGTGACATCTTCTTTTGCACCCATCACTTTGGGTAAAACTGAATTTGAAAGGGCTTTGTCTTCACAACACCTTATTATAAGTGTCTTTGTCTTACAGGGCTAGGTCAAGCCACACATCATAGATAGAGTAAAGAAATCAGCATTGCCCAGTGACTTGGAAGGTGCAAAAGCTCCTTTGGGCTAGTATGCAGAGTCTTTACCAAGGAATTTCTGTAAGGAGACAGCTTGATGAGTCTGTTTTCGCCTGGCAATTGCTTAGGTTAGGACACAGGGGACTCTGATTAATGACCATCTTCCCCCCCTTCCTTTCTTTTTTTTTAAGGAGGCACATGTGTCCTAAATGAAAGAAAGATTAAAGTAATTTATTATGAATTATTCAGATATATATCAGTCCTGCCATTCTGAAAGAGTGAAGTGTAATAAATCTGCCTTATAAGAATAAGAGCTCTCAAATATAAGAACGCTAAATAATACCATAAAAACTGCTTACCACCCTCGTTTTGTTTTGGGGTTGTTTTTTTTTATTTCACCCTGACTGTAGCTTTGGCAGTCTTAATTAAATGGCAAACTGGAAATACTTTTTAATCCAAATAAGGATTTTTTCTCCTGAAACCTTGTGCCGTTAGTGCATTTACAGTGCAGGGCATTTTTTAGCAGTGTAAGCTGTTTCCCCCCTCCCCCCCCCCAGTCAGACAGCAACCATAATAAATTGAAATAAAATTCACTATTGATTAATGTTCCATATGTCACGTACAGGGCAAGTCTCATCTATTAAGTGCAGTTTGCCAAGGCAGCAATATTAGTAGCATTTGAATGTTTTTCTTATTAAGGAGAAAAATGGTCAGCAGCATCACTACAGTGTCTGCACCAAAGGCCATGCTAAATGCAAACTGCCTGCAGCACATTTGAAATCCTCACTCTTCTCAGGAAGGGGGATACAATAAAAGAGGCAAAATTATCCATTTTCTGAATTAGAATAACCCATTGTAGCTTGCAGGATGAAAGGGAGAAACTGATTACAACATAATGGAATGTACCGTATTAATCTCTTTGAAATATGACCTCACTCGGCCTTTTCCATTTTACAATTGATTCTCTCACTCCCTTAATGAACTTATGTGTTCATGAGTCTTTCTTGGAAGTATGCACATGAAGTATTACGATAGCGAAGAAGAAGAAGAAGAAGAAGAAGAAGAAAGGGAGGAGGAGGAAATCAGCCCAGAAGCTGTGAAGAGACTGTATCGTTCATAGTTTTATACAGTAATACCATAGAGAATGTTACTGTGGCAGCCCTGTTTTTGGGTTCGGCTACAAAGCGGTGAAAACTTTTATAGCACGTGATGCAGCTTCTATTCAGATATCTGAAGGTAACAATTGTAAATGAGATTTTTAAAAAATGTCATTACTAAACATACCAGGGAAGGGGGGGAAATGGCTGGGCAATAGCGTTTGCAGACTGGATATATGTGTACCATCTAACCTCTCAGCTTACTTAAAAGTGATAAAAAATGGAAATTAGAAAAAAAGAATGGTTGCAAAACATACTTTCAGTACTTAACCCAGAAAGATGGGCTGAGTATTCCTGGTTTAAATATTTTACTTTACCCCTTTATAGGTAAGGTAAAGGTAAAGGACCCCTGGATGGTTCAGTACAGTCAAAGGCAACTATGGGGTTGCAGTGCTCATCTCGTTTTCAGGCCGAGGGAGCTGGCATTTGTCCACAGACAGCTTTCTGGGTCATGTGGTTAGCAGGACTAAACCGCTTCTGGTGCAATGGAACACCGTGACAGAAACCAGAGCGCATTAAAATGCCGTTTACCTTCCTGCCACAGCGGTACCTACTTCTCTACTTACACTGGTGTGCTTTTTGAACTGCTAGGTTGGCAGGAGCTGGGACATAGCAACGGAAGCTCACCCCATTGTGTGGATTTGAACCGCCAACCTTCTGATCGGCAAGACCAAGATGCTCAGTAGTTTAGACCACAGCGCCACCTGCATCCCCACTGTAGCCCTTTATAACCTCATGTTAAATGGTATAGTCTAGACTAGAGTAGTGCAAGGGAACCTTTTGCTTGTGATACTGTTTTCTCCAAACCACACCCTCCTTGTCCCACCTGACATCATATGTGATGTGATTTTCATTTATCAGGTGTAAACTAAAGCTAATACTTCAGTCTCATTCCTCGATGAAGCTGTCTTGTCTTGAGCAAATAGATTGCTTTTTTTTAAAAAAACTAACTGTATTTAGTGATAAGTGTCAACACAGAAGCATAAGGGAGAGTGTAAGACAAAAAGGCTATGGAACTGCAGGAAATAATGTTGTGAGAACAAACACATACTTGTCTCTGTAGCTTTTATATTTAATCTGCTGGCAAAAGTGCTGGGTGGGGGGTGGGAGAGAAGGACTTAATTTCCTTTCCCTTCCTGAACTTCTCAATTTGTTTCTGTCTGTCCTATTCTTTTGTGATATAATTTATTTATTTGTTTTGCTTTTAAGTAGTTCAGGACAGAAATGATCATTTTTTATTCAGGACTTAGAAAAACATTCCCACAGGAGTTTGTTCCGAAGCCCTAAGCCTGATTATTTTAGAATTTTAGATATTAGAATTTTAGATATTAGAATTTAGATATTAATATTTTAGAATGGCTAAAGAAAGTAAGGGCAAAAGGGAGGGGGAAGCGAGAGAAATTCTGTGGAAAAACCATCAAGAAAAGAGAATGGAATGTAAATGCAGTGTTCTAATAAAGGATATTTCTGAGCTACTGGAGCGGATTCTCAGTAAGGAATGAATTCAGTTTGGTGCACAAAAGAATGTTCCAAATGGACGAGAATGAACTTGTGTCGAGTGCATTTGATAGCTGCAATTTGAAAGAAGTCGTGTGTTGTTTGAAGCAGCCTGTTTCTTGCTTCTTGGGTCAATTGGAGCAGACAGAACCAGAGGATCTTATTTTAAGAAGTGATCTTAATCCAATGATTTGCTGGGGTTTTCTGGTGCATATTGGCCTCTGCCACCTGCCTGGGCAGTTTTTAGTTAGCATCTTTCAGTGTTGAGGACCAGAGAAAGGAGATCAGTCTAAATGAGTGTGGCAGGAGCAAGGACCACCAGTTGAGGGAGAGTGGGGTCCCTTCTTTGCTGGGTGCTGGTTTAGGGTTGCAACTTTGAGTGATGTACACTGAGGAGAGGTCCTTGCTGTCACTTAGCAGTGAGAAGGATGGGTAGAACTCCTTGCTGGCTGGCTGAAGCCATATGTTACACAGAGACCCAGATTTGGTGCTTTAAGATGCCTCTGTCCACTCCTATGCTGCTAGGAAGGACAAGCCCTGCTTAGGATGTGAATGCTCTCCAATCCCTCCATGTAGGTTCAGGTTGCATATATGTGTAAATAAACCACATATCATGAAGACACCACAGTCTCCGTTGTTCCTCATTATCCCAAAAGGGAATACAGACTCTAGTAAGCGTGCTCAATACCCCTGGAATCTTGCACTGCGTGGCAGAGATTGGGGTGACATGTAACAATATAATTGAAGATTTGTAGCGATGAGCTCTTTCTGTATTTTATCAATCACATTGAAAACATGTTAAATCATTCAATTGTTGCCCATACAGTATATGGAAACAGCCGCCAAATGTTAAAATATATTGCTTTTAAAAAAATTAATACATTTTCAGGTTTTTACTGTTAGTGAACTTTGCAGCAATAGACAAGAATCTGTTTTATTGAACAGTATCTTTTTGCAGGATTTTTCCTTGTCTACTGCTTGGCTTGGCGAGCCAATATTCTGCAGGCTCACTTTTCCCATAAAAAGAACAGAATCTGAACGAGTGTGTATAAACCATCCTTTGGGGCAAACCACCCCTTTTCTGTGGCTGTTTGTGGCCACAGTTTCTCCCCTCTGCTCCTTTTTGTTTCTGCTTGAATGATCCCAGCCAAGCAGGGGTCATTAATTGGATGTGACGATGTTTCAGTGCTGCGAAGAACATCAGAGTCTGCTGTGTGCTGACTCCTCTAAGGGTAAAGAAACCTCATTTAGAATGAGGGCAGCATTTTTTATGGGGAACATGGGTGATTCTAGCCAATTAGGAGTCGCTAACAATCAGACACTTTCATTGTCCTTTCCAGCAGCTCCTGAAAAAATTACTGACAAAAGTGTTTTGTATCAGGGTTAACCTAATACGGGTACTTCACTTTCATATTAAAAGATAAAAATTATTTGGAATAGGATTTTTATTTTATTCAAGCAAAATTTATGTTATTTTGGTAGGCGGAGTATTAAGTGATACCCATTCACTTAAATAGGGGACGCGGGTGGTGCTGTGGGTAAAAGCCTCAGCGCCTAGGGCTTGCCGATCGAAAGGTCGGCGGTTCGAATCCCTGCCGCGGGGTGCGCTCCCGTTGTTCGGTCCCAGCACCTGCCAACCTAGCAGTTCGAAAGCACTCTCGGGTGCAAGTAGATAAATAGGGACCGCTTACTAGCGGGAAGGTAAACGGCGTTTCCGTGTGCTGCGCTGGCTCGCCAGATGCAGCTTGTCACGCTGGCCACGTGACTCGGAAGTGTCTCCGGACAGCGCTGGCCCCCGGCCTCTTGAGTGAGATGAGCGCACAACCCTAGAGTCTGTCAAGACTGGCCCGTACGGGCAGGGGTACCTTTACCTTTACCTTTTTAAAGGGTTATGGAGGGCAGACAGCTTGGCCGTAGCTGATATTTGCCGGGACTGACCTCAAGCACGTGGGCAATGGCCAGCCGTGAGCAGGGGCTGCACCAGAACCAGAAGTAACAAGGCTGCCTAGGAGACAGAGGGGTGGTTTGGGGCTTGTTGACTGTGCAGGGTGCCCCTGGCCTCATAGAAAGTAAAATCCATTGGGAGGTAAAGAAGAAAGAGAAGGAGTGGGGAGCCTGCAGCCTTCCATAGGTTGCTGCGATCCAACAAGGCTGCAGGCTAGCCTGTGTCAGGCGTGATGGGTGTTGTAGTCCAGCCATATCTGGAGTGTCCCAAACACCCTGCCCCTGACTCTGGGGCTGCTGTGGCAGAGCAGCAGCCAGGAAATAGGGTCCGCCATTGTATCTCCCTTTCAACAACAAGAAAACAAAACACTAACTAAACCTGAGTCTTTCCAGGATACTAGCATAACTGCATGGATTCTTTTGATGTGGCTCCATGCAGAACCGACATTCTGTTTTCATGTAGCTTGGTTTTAGCAAGGGACGCCCATGGCATGAGCATTACAAGGTAGCCCATTTTCCTCCAGAGGTCTGTGTGCAAAACCGATCAAAGCTTCTGAGGATCTCTGTGCTAGACAATATTCTGACCACACTGCCAATTTAGCTCGCATCATCCTTTCCTCTGTGTCTCCTTTTCCTCCCTTTTTCTGATGCCTTAAGCTTCTCTGTGCTGAAAGGTAATAGCGTGTAACAGTTTTCCCTGACACTAACTAACACGTTCCATTTCTTTTCACAACTGTCAGGTTTCCAGATTCATTAAACTCGTACAGCAGGCACATGTTGCTCATTTGGGGGTTGCTACAAGACTCCCGTTACGTTGCTTGCTTATTCCAATGCTCACAGATTTTAAACAAGTGGGTGTCCTCTTTGTTTACAAATGGTGAAAGATGCTTAACTGAGAATGATCCAAAAGACTGATTCAAATAATTATGGGGTGACTTTTGGCTGCTTTTTTTTAATGATTGGTAGATGCAGGGACTTCAGATACTTCAGAGTTGCTGAAGTTACCACAAGGAGTTATTCATTTGGATTTATATACCTAGTTGTTTTGTTAATTGTAATGTGATTTCTTGGAGTTATCTTGTGGCAATGGCTCTGTGGCAACTGAGACTGTCTCACTGCATTCCCAGCACGGCTGATCTTTCTGGGCAAACGATGGCTAGGCAGGCAGCCATGCTATAAACTCAGTCACAGATCTGGCCAGAACCTCTCCCTGAAGTTATTTTATAACTTCAGCATTGGGAAAGGCAGCATCATAGTTTTGGAATTTGCTGTGAACTGAAGATATAGTAGACTGGACCCAGTCTTTTGATGGAAGGTTTTTCTTCATTGGAGGGAGTATTTGGAGCTCAGATTTGGTATCCAATCATAAAACGTTGTGGGAGAAATTAACGTAATGCCATGGCAATAATTCGGTTATCAGAAGCATTTCATCTTGCTGAATTGAAGGATTCCCCCTCCCCCCGGGTGTGCTTATTTGAGGGTTCTGTTCACCTGACTCCTACTCAGAGTAGATCCATTGAAACCAATGGACTTAATTTAGTCATGACTGAATCCATTGATTTCATTGCATCTAATCTGCATATGACTTAATTGGATACAACCCCAATGTATTCATAATCCCCCTGGTGGTGGTGTTTTGCTTGTATTTTCCTGTTTCGTGTAATGACAACTTTGGGGCAAATTTTCATTATTGTGTCCCCGTTTCCTTAGTTAATTCCTTTTTTTGCGGCATTTTGAAACAATATCCCTTTAGGTCTGACATCTTGCCAAAAATTATCCTAGATTTCCCACACTGATGGTGAGCCATATGTTAGTACTAATTATATAAATGAGATATTGTGTAAAATGGAACTCGCTTAAACACTTAGCATTCATTTGTATAATTCCTTAAAGCGCTATCTCAGATAAGAGCTGGAGGTGGAAAAGGAGAAATACAGATTTTGAGCAGATGCGAATAGCTTTTCACGGCTATCCATTGTCTTTATTTGTCTAAGTATGTGAAGTGCTGATTCTTCAAATGCTTTCTTTCAGACAACAAAACTACCAGCATAAGAATTGCTGTTTGTGCCCAGAGAAATACTGAAGACTCATTAAAGCCTTTCCAATTGATTAAAAAAAAAAAAAGCATCCCTTAGCATTGTAGCTGGTGTAGATACTATGGCAATCGTGTACTGTCTTGTCTTTTACATAATGAAAGAAGCAATTGCTTTGCCCTGTGTGTGCATTTGGAGGGGTAGCCATGTGGAGTAGCCATATTATTAATAATAGCAGCTACTAAATAAGAAAACTAAAATAGAGAGCTATTCTCTCCTTATTTATATTACCTTTCTTATTTAAAACTGGAACAGAGATGGGGAGCTCACAACCTCCAGAAGAAGTACATTTAATTTAAGCAAAAGAAAAGAAAATTATGCTCTTAATGACACTTACAGTCATACCTCAGGTTACAGACGCTTCAGGTTGTGCGTTTTCGGGTTGCGCACCGTGCCGAACCCGAAAGTACTGGAACGGGTTACTTCCGGGTTTCAGCGCTCGCGCATGCGCAGAACCACTAAATTGTGTTTTGCGCATGCGCAGAAGTGCCGAATCGCGACCCGCACGGATCACGTTCGCAACCCGAGCGTCCACTGTATAAGCTCTGTGCGGGTAGGATGAAGTGGGGTATAAATAGATTCCCAAAGCAGAAGGACTAACTAGATGGTGGAGTATTGCTTTAGTGGAGTGTGGGTGATAACTTTTCTTAAAAGCTAGATGATTGCTTTTCTGCTAGAGTGGTAGCTGTGTGGGCAGCCCTGTGTTTAAAGATGAAGGACTCTGATTAAAAATTGTCTTTAAAAGTTCACAAAATGATAAAAGCATGTGGGCCTGAAAGATGTGCTGCTGATTATTGGTTCACGTCCCAGGTACTATCCAATACGCACTTGTGAATTTTTTCCCCCAGCCATATTCTGCAGCAGCTGAAGAAAGCATTTGCTAGAGAAAGGGTATTGTTTTCCAAGAGGTAATCTATTGTGGCTTGAAAATTATCGCCAGTGAAAATGATGTTCCAGGATTAATTTGCTGCTACTCTGCAGTAAAATATTACCACTGGCAACCAGAAATAATGGGGGCTACCAAACACAGCCATAATTGGTGCCCCCTCCCGCTGCTGTCCAAAGATGGATTATTTGAACTAGGCGTATTATTTGAACTAGCTAAACATAGTTCACCTGTCATGTACGGTAGCCACAAGCACTCAGTAAATCTCTTTACATATTTTGCTATCGGCCCAGGACAGCACAGCAAAAACAAGGGCAGCCTGTCATGCTGTATTCACCTTCATGGGTTAATAGGACATGCAGGCCTGGCTAAGTGCCCACCAGTTATTCTAGGCAGTGAAATCCAGGCTTGTAACTTCTAGGGGTGGGCGTTTATCTTTCTTTATTACTGGAATGCTTATTTATTGTGTGAGTCCCACAATATGGCTCTCCTTTTCTTTTTAATGAAGAGAACTGCTGTGAAGAATCACGTTCCTGTGTGGCTTCTGGTTAAGAATCTGTTCTCTGCAAGTAATTCGCTACCTCTGTCTTGTCACATGTGGATTATTTTCTTTTTATTACTCTGCCCTTGGTGGGTGTTTTGTTTTTTAGCCTCACTTCCCCGTGCACTTCAGAAGTAGTTTGTGTAGACAGTGAAATTAGCCATGCCTTCATCAAGATCAATTTATAATATCCCGTTATATAATGGCACATGTTGAGCCATTAGTGCTGTTGAAGGTTGAAGGACATGCTGTAATGAGTCACTGGTTAAAAGCAATGATGTAAATGGAATCTTCAAGGAACTTCAAGAAATTCATATTTAATTACATCTGACAGGATGCTCTATTGCTTTACATTGGTGTAAATCCCATAAATGTCAGTTGATCTTATTTCCAGGACGTGTGTTTACCATCGCAAAGGTAAGGGAGTAGGGATCTGGGGTGATATAATTTAAAATGTGGTCTCAGTATCCTTCAGCAAGCACCTTACCTCTCTGTTTAAAAATGTGCTTTTCTGAAGTCTGCAGGAATCTTCCAACCAACTGGGGGTGTAAATGACAGATTAGACAAGCTGAAATTATGCCAGATGATGTTAGACTCCAGCTCCTTTCAGCTCTAGCTAATGCTCTGTTGACTGAATCATGCCCCAAATATGTTGAAAGCACATACTCTGCTTTCAAATGTTAAAACAAAGAATAGCAGAAAGAGCTCAAAATTACAACATTTACCAGCTTCTCTTTTAGGCAAATCCAGTTGTCTTGCAAAATTCACACTAGGGTGCTGTCACTGGTGTGTCTTGCCCAGCAGGGCCTCTTCTGACTTCTAGTGGATATCCAAAGGCTTTTCCTGCCCTGCTTCCTGAAATCCTTTTAACAGCAGGTGCCAGAGACTGAACCCTGGGGTTCTGCACATGCAAAGTACCATACTTTCCCATGTATAAGACATATGTTTTTTTATTCCAAAATCATGTTCAAAATCAGGGGTCGTCTTATACATGGGTGGTGCATTGTGGGGCAGTGGGATAGGTTGCTGCCACGAGTTGGAGATTGTTATTGGTGGCCTGCTGCAAGGGCTGTTGTTGATTGGCTGTCGCTGCGGCAATAGGGCAGTCAATTCGCTGTTTTTTTGGTGATGGGACAGAGGATAGCAACACGTGTGAGCGGCCTTGTCGGTTTGGCGGGTGAGCATTTTTTGGCCTTTCCCCCTAAAAAAAGCTCAACAACTCTTGTTCCCCCCAAAAAGCTCAAGAACTGTGGGCAATCCTCCCCCCAAAAGCTCAACAACTTTGAGGAATCTCTCCCCCCAGTTTCTTAATTTTGAGTCCCCCAAAATAGGGGGCGTGTTATACACAGAAAAGTATAGTATATGTTCTCTGACTGAGTTTTTCCACCTGTCTCCTGACTGTGGTTGGCACGGTGAAAAGTGAGATTTGAACCCATCACCCAGTCAGTGCCACAACGGCAAAGTCTTGTGACCAAGCTACACCTGCTGAAAAAGCACAGCCTCTCATTCTCTTCTGGCAGAGGAAACACAGCTGGTGCTTGAAGCAGTGGCTGCAAAAGCAGCATACGGTGTTCAGCTGTTGACTATCTCTCAGAAAAGATTGTCCGTTGTTTCAACCAAAGCGGAACACAGATTGTAAAGGATCCAGGTAAATCAGCTTCAGCAGCTGAACTTCTAGCACGTTGTCGAGCATCTTGTCGAAGGATGGATAACATCAAGCCAGCTTGTCATTGGTTGAACCTTTCCTGGAAGCCTTAATTTGCCATCCTTCATTGCCTCATGCAAAATGGATTGGACAAAGTGCAAAGCATAGACTGGTTACAAGGAAACTTGGGAGGGTTGTGAAAGTGAAATCACGGGGAGTTCTTTCTCGAGTTTCTAATCTAGCATTTGAAGGAGGTGTTGTGTGTACATGGTGTATCAACAGCTTGCACACTTCACCACTGATAAGATGCGCAGGTTTCTCCATTGCAAGTTATGTTGCAGAGAGAGAGAAAAAGGAATTATTTCCCTCTTCCTTTCCCTCTGTTTGCCTCGTCCTTACAGAGAAGTCAGAGCATCTAATTCCTACAAAATAATAAATCACATCTGAGTTTGGCTTGAGTTCTTCTAAACTTGCTTTGTAAAAATCCTTGACCAGCAGAGGGCTTCTTTCCCTGGAAATGATCTTTCCTGATGGAGAGTCTGAGGAAAAGGTGTACATGCATGGTAACATTTCTCTCCCTATCTCTTTTTGGTTTTCATGCCCTTTGATCACTGGTTAACATTTCTCAATATGAAGGGCGGGGAACCTGTGGCCCTTCAGATGTTGGTTTCCCATCTCCCACCAACACCCAGTCAGCATGGCCGGTTATCAAGGATTATGAGATTTGTAGTCCTGCAACCTCATGAAGGCTACAGCATCCCCATCCCTTCTCAAAGCTATGGGATTAGGCCTAATGGAGCACAAAAATCAGAATATTGTGATGCAATGTTCAGTGTTGCTGATGTACCTTCATTTGCCATGACCTTTCTGTATGGCCTATGAACTATGGATAATTCTGTTCCTAACAAGGTGATGTTTGATTTATCGTACTTTAGAGCTTTCAAAGATCAGCACAGAATACATGAAAACTTTTCGCAGTTGGCCCTAAGCTTTGTCTAATAGGATAAA
This sequence comes from Podarcis tiliguerta, assembly GCF_965153285.1. Classification (NCBI taxonomy): domain Eukaryota; kingdom Metazoa; phylum Chordata; class Lepidosauria; order Squamata; family Lacertidae; genus Podarcis; species Podarcis tiliguerta. Next base: position 19,357,321 of record NC_139545.1, on the reverse strand, counting down.
AACCCTAGAGTTGTTACCCTGCACATTCAAGTTGTAAGGAGTCAGTGTGTTCTAGCAGGTTTAAGTATGATGTTTGGGAGACCGGGATTCAAATAATGGTTGCCTTCTTTGAGTGACCTGGGAAAAGCCTTCTCTTTTGTCTGCAAAATGGGATTCTGAATTGCCAACTTCACAAGATCATTATGAGGGCAAATGTGCAGCAGTAATATAAAAGTTCTGCACGCTACATAAATGTTCCATCATCATGCAGCAGTAGAATGTGTAAGTTTTTAATTAATACTTTTAATTAGTTTTGGAGAACATTTTTCTTTGCAATTATAGTAACAATGAGCTCCTTCTTTGTGTATTCCTTTATATCGGGTGCCACTTATCCGCAGGGCGAGCTTGTAGTCATGTAAATGCATCAGGGCAGCTACGCTGCAGTGCATATTCATGTCATTTTCAAGAACAAGCAATTTGTACTTCTGCCACTCTGCCGGCGAATAACATCGGACATTCTCACAGTGTGTGACAGAGATGGAGAGCAGTTTCCTAATGGCACATCACAAGACGGCCTGGTTATAGATGTGCTGGCTTTATTGATTTGGCACATGGGTGGACTCCAGCATTGCTATGGACCCCTGCTGACTTCTAGAGTACTCCAGTTGGGCACAGCAGTTTGCCAGTATGTTATTAGTTTCCAGCTCAAAGGCTGAGAGCGCACTTCCATCATGTTCGTGAAGCTGCAAACATAGGGTTAAGATCGCTCATCTATTTAGTCCATTTGGTGTAGCATTCCATCTCTGGGGTCTACACTAACTCTACATCATTGTTGCTTAATTGTAAAAATACCTTTGTAAGGTATAGACAGAGTCCTTGCTTCTGTGCATTTGATACAAACACACATGCACATTGCAGCAAGCAAACATAGGGCAAACCGGAGGTTCAAAAAGCTGTTTGAAAGCCCTTTTGCAGACAGCCCTGAGGTTTATGGAGCAGTGCAAGGCTGTTTGCAAAAGAGCTTTCAAACAGCCCTGCGCTTTGAAGCCCCAACAGTTGGGGTTTCAAAGTGCAACATCGCCTGACATCATAGCCTTTCCATGTGGCTTTCCAGGGTTGAAAATAAGGATAAAGATCTGGCCACTGGTCAGGAAACTGTCCCCACCCCTGGGTGGTAAAGCATGGCTATAGCCACCCGTAGCGTTTGGCTAAACTGTTAGTTTCCTTATAGGCACACAGTTTGCAGCTGGAAAAAACATACACACAATGCTATTTAATTTTTGCATCTGAGTTAGAGTGTCACATGTGAAAACCAGTTCTAACCTTTATTGACCTGATCAAAACCAAACAAGCTATAACCACAACCAAAATGGAGGTTTGGGAAGGACTCTTCTGGAACTTTTACTTTTAACCTGTTTACTTGTATCTTGCCTTCCCCCCCCCCCCCAATGATCTCAAGGTGAGTAGGTGATCCTATTTTGATGCATTTTTAAAAAGCACACCTACTCCTCTATATTTGTCCCATCAATTCTGAGCAATTGCTATTTTCTTAGGGCAACTTTTTAAAGAAAACATTTTTATCTCACCTAATCTCTGAAGAGGACAGGGTAGTGGACACTTAACTATCAAAGCCAAATATACATTTGGGCTAGTGAGGCGGTGGGTAGAACAATAGGTTTGGTGAAAAAGCCTGTTTACTGTAATTTTCCTTCCAGTTTGAAATTGATTTAATTTTAATGCAGCTCTTCTATCAACTTCCCAGATCTTAAATTCCACATGTGTTTGGAATAATTTATTCCTTTGGAATATATGAAATAATTTTCAAATTAATCATGCCACTGGCTGAGTAAATAAGGAACAACAATAGCATATGTATTAACGATGGTGTCGTCAAAGTTCAGCCAATAGCTAACACCCTAAGGAGTCAGTTCCAAGTTTATAAAACTAACTTACATTTTTAAAACAGGCAAATGAATGTTAGCATGTTGGTGAGCTTTCCCCACTTGAGATGAAAGTGTTAAAAACTCAAGCTACCCCCAAGGAGAGAGCGACAAACGGTAGCAGCTAACATGTCATAGCCCGAGGAAGCCAGAGGAGCAGTCAGAATGTTTTGTAATAAAAGTGTAAAGCCGTTAAAATAGCTTCAGAAAGCTTTCTGTGATGTCCAAGGATGCAAAAGGATTGCCAGTTAGACGGAGCACCATGGATATTGTGAATTACCATCTTCTTTTAGTGGAGTGTGGAGAGCAGAGAGGGGGAAAGATGGATAACAAAGTCGACAAGTAAATACATGCTACATAAATATGCATAAATCCATTACCATCTGCCATGTTGTCCAATTTGAGAAGGTTGTCTTTCAGTGTCTGCCACATAAATCAGTTTAAATCAGGTTTGTCTGGGGTGGTGGCTGAAGTGCTAGTAAATAATACGCAGAGTACTGTTGTTTACTCCCTGCCCCCCGTTGAACATGTATTTAGTCAAGATTTACTTTGTTGTTTACTCGCGAAAATGGAATCTGCGGGTTTCGATCATGAAAGTACGTTACCATGAATTGTTGTTGGCTAGCCATTTTGCTAAACAATCTAATATAATTTATATGGCATGTAGAAAATTATGATTGTAAATAATTGGCTTTTAAAGTGCTGCTTCTATGATTTGCATACCTGTTCTGTTCGATTCTCCCATTGCCATAATATTTTATAGCAGCCCATTAATACGTTAAGGAGCGTGTCTGGGCAGAATCCAAATAAATGAGTCATCTCCCTTGATACGTTGCTTTATATGTGTCGTAAGGAGGGCGGAAGAAGCACACATTTCCAAGTTCCAGTCCAAAACATTGTGGGTACAGTCCGAAAGCCTGAATTTTCAGTTCAGTCCTTCAACAGCTTTCAGGACTATGTATGTTGTGGTTTTCTCAATTGCCTTATACCATGGGTAGGTAAACTAAGCCTGAGGGGCCGGATCTGGCCCAACTGCCTTCTAAATCTGGCCCGTGGACAGTCCGGGAATCAGCTTTTTTTTTACATGAGTAGAATGTGTCCTTTTATTTAAAATGCACCTCTGGGTTATTTGTGGGCATAGGAATTTGTTCATTCCACCCCCCAAATATAGTCCACCCCCGCCCCACCCCAGGTCTGAGGGACAGCGGACTGGCCCCCTGCTGAAAAAGTTTGCTGACCTTAAACTTAGCTAGTCACTTAATAATCACTGCTTCCCAGGCAATCTGAATTCTGGAAAAGAAAAAGAGCCTGTTGGAGCATATCTGTGGCCCGTCTAGTCCAACATCCTGTTTTCACAGTTGCCATCCAGATGCCTGTGGGATGCCCACAAGGAGGAGGACCTAAGCACAAGAGTCCTCTCCTCTCCTGAAGTTTCCAGCAACTGTATTCAGAAACATAGTGCCTCTAAAGCACAGTCATTAGGGCTAATAGCCAATGATAACCTTCCCCGCCTCTCAGCTGTGCAAGCTCTGCTGCCCCGTTGCCTCGTGTGAGCCAGAGTGACAGCGGGGCTTCGTTGACCAGGTGCTCCCCATTTCTGGGTACCTGGCACCATGCACGTGCGTGGTTGCACGCAAATAGAACACACATAAGTGGGGAGTTGCCTATACAGTGGTACCTCGGGTTAGGAACTTAATTCGTTCCGGAGGTCTGTTCTTAACCTGAAACTGTTCTTAACCTGAGGTAACACTTTAGCTAATGGGGCCTCCTGCTGCTGCTGCGCCTTCACCACACAATTTCTGTTCTCATCCTGAAGCAAAGTTCTTAACCTGAGGTGCTATTTCTGGGTTAGCAGAGTCTGTAACCTAAAGCGTCTTTAACCCGAGGTACCACTGTACTCCAAAGCTCCACATGACACCACTCAGCAGTCACATGTAGATGTTAAACAGCATGGGAGATAGAATCAAGCCCACATTGAAGGCTCCATGGGGCCGAAGAGCACTCCTGAAGCATCACCCTATGGAAATGACCATCCAAGTTGGACTGGAACCACTGCAAAGCAGTGCCACCAACACCGCTAACTCAGGACAGCCACTACATAAGGATGCCATGGTTGATGGTACTGACAGCCGCTGAGAGGTTGAGGAGAATTAACAGGGACACAGACATAAGTCATCATAGGGTGACCAAAGCAAAACTGAGCATAAACCCTGACCGACATGGATCTAGAAAATAGTGTTTCCTCTGGGGAGAGCATTTCACAAGCACCTCCCTGTTGGACCACAAGGTGCCTACTCCTTATTTTAATGAAGCATAACTAGGTAACATGATGCACATTTTAAGGGAAACAGCATGATTTAAATTCACTAGGCTATATCTGACTTCTCAGTATGCCATTTCCTGAGTTGGTATGAAAGATGTTCAGTTATATTTGTACAGTTATTGAATACTTTCTGATGTATTTAAAACCCTGGATTTTATTTCTACTACTGTTGAAGACTTTTATCTGTGATTTATTGCCTTGTGTAGCATGCATTTGTTCCCTTGCGTAAGATCACCATTTGGAATACAGATTATAAAGTTAAGAGCTTTAATTTTCTGCCCCTCAATTTCTACATATATAAAATAAAGGCTTCTGATTTTTAGCATAGCTCATAGTGATGTTGCAGATTATCATACGTACAGCACATTGAGAAGCCTGAGTAGATGGTGCTAGATGAGTGTGGAAATAATTGTCCATACTATGAATTTAATTTAGCAGAACTCAAGGGCATCTGAAGATGTTTCCTTGAGCTAATATGTGAAAAGAATAAAGCCTCCCTTATAAATTAGGTCATTTGTTATTATTTTATAGCTTGAATGGCAGGGAACAGGAACAAAAAAATTGCCCTTAAACCAATTTGAATGTTACTCAAGATAAATAAAAGGCTGAGGCAGTTGCTGACCGGCTCTTGACAAACAACTGAAGCCAAAAATGGCCATTGAGTTGTCGCTTAAGGACTTAATGGAGGAGATCGTTCAAATCAAAGAAACAGTAAACAAGGTAGATGGAATTTTACCCAGGTTCAAATTAAGATAGCCCAGATGAAAGTCAGTGTAAATGAAATTAAAGGGAAAGGGGAATGAAGTTGAAAGATCAGCTGTTATATGTGAAAGGATGAATTGCTTATTGAATCACGTTTCTAGAACAATCCTTGGAAGGCCAAGGGAACAGGAGTGGTGCAGAATTGAGTGAAAAATGTGGCCATCCGAATTCATTGAAAAGTGGAGTATAAACATAGGGATAAAGTAAAATATGCTACCCCTTAATAAGCTCAAAATGATAGGGTTGGTTCTGCATGAAAATGAACAGGAAATAGCTGATTTTGAAAGAGACAGTGCACAGAGCACATGCAGATCTTTATTACCTACAGATGGAAAGCAGCCCTGTGCCTAGTTATGCTTAAGCAGGTTCACTGAAATAAGTGGTAAGAGAATGTTTATATTGAAGACTGCAGACGAGAACCGCAGACTAAAGTCAAATGTATAAGGCTGCAGTCCCATAGACACACACCTGGGGAATAAATCCCACTAAACTCAATGGGACTTCCTTCTAAGTAGATGTGTATAGGACTGCGCTCTAATTTTGTTGAAATGCCAACAACTGGAATAGAGATCTTGGGTAAACTGGTTTTGCAAGGATTCCTATTCACCATAAGTATATGTATCTCTTGAAATTGCCCCTGCATGGACATAGCATAGGCCAACGTGAACTGAAGTTCAGAAGTTAGGTCAGGGACTGGGAATCTTTTTCAGCCTGAGGACCAAATGCCAGTGGTGGATAGGGCCAAAGGCAAAAAGTAAGTGGAGCAACAGAAGTGACATTGTACAGTAATCTACATTGCAGCCACATGAAAGCCAGAGGTTCAGCTAAGTGCATGGATGGACATCTCTCCATCTTCCATTCAGGCAAGCAAGGACACATTCCAACGCTGCAAAAGCATTTGGGGAATGTGTGGGACATGGCGTGGCCTTCAGAGAGTCCCGAGGTTCAGACAGAGACCTGGAGGGTTACAGGTGAGTTTCCCCACCCCAGAGTTGCACCATAGCATTCTGTATTTCTTTCAAAAATGGTTTTGGATTTATCCCAAATTCTGTTTTAAACCAGATTGATGTTGATCAGACATGATGCTCAACATGACTAGAGGCAAGTAGGGTGGCTGAAAAGGAAATAAGGGTTTCTTTTTAACACCTCAGTGTGGCAAAATGTTTTCTGTATGCAAGCTCACCGTGCAGATCGACCTTTAGTGCAAAAATTTGCTTCCCTGCTGCTGCCAAGATAAAATGGTTTTTCATTAAATATATATCATATGTTAACTTTTTCTTGGCTTTTAAGAGCTTGTTAAAAAAGCAGAGTATAAATCCCTCAGATAATTAACTAAATGGATAGCCATAATTAAGCTGTTGCGGTTCCTGATATTGTTTCTGGTTGGCTACTTGATTTTGAGTGCATGTTGATGGAGGGTCTGTGTTTATTGAAGAGTGTCAGGCAATAGCTTCCCTTCTTCCTGATATGGTACATTGATTTGTATATGATTGTATACTTATCCGTGGTCCAAAACATACAATGATAGGCTTTTCTGTTTTTAAAGCGAACTTGGCCAGTGTTTTAATCTTAAAAAAAATAAATACCTCCCTTTCTCTGTGTTCAGTTTATGACGTGTGGCTGTTCCAGCTCTGCTACTTTGCTTTGCTTTGTGCTTCGCACAGTAGCTACAGTGGCTGCGTTAATTAAATAGATATGTCAAAGCAATGAAGCTAGTGCCTGCTGCTATTGGATATAGGCAGTGAGAGTTACAGCAAATGGATCCATACAGATCTATTAGCCATATAACACCAGTGCAGTGTAAAGGGAAAGAAGAAAGGGCAGAAACTGCATGGTGGTTCTCGAAGCTAATCAGTTTTAATGCAAAGCAAAAAGAAAAGGGGTGTGGGAGTGTTTCTCTGGCTGTGGTCATGTAGAAAGGTGAATGGATAGTAATAGCCTAAGATGAAGAAATGAGTAGAATATAAATGTTAGGGCTGAGCACAGTGCCTCATTTGAGTGCCTTGTTCATAAGCAATAAATTCTGGGAGGCTATTTTGAATTATGGGTAGGGTCAAAATTTGAACATGAGGCTCAAAGCTGCCCTCACATTGCAGTGGCTGGTGACAGATGCTATTACCCCCTTAAAGCTTCTTGGGGGGCTTTTGAAGAAAATAATGGTGGCCTTCAGCCAGCTGCGACAGGGAGGTACTTGGGGGGGGGGGGCAAAGAAAGAGCCCAAACTTTGGTCCTCTAACCCTTGGGATTTTCTGGGAGGGGCGATTGTTACCTTTCCATGTGCCTCCCTCCCAAAGTTGAGCTGATTTTGACTCAGTAGCAATTTTATGGTTCTGAAGAGGGTAATTTGCATTGGGGAATGTTCAGATGCTCTTCAGAGCGATCTAATTTAGCATGTTTATCCTACTTATATATGATAAAAGGTAAAGGACCCCTAACAGTCAAGTCCAGTCGCGAAAGACTCTGGGGTTGCGGCACTCATCTCGCTTTACAGGTCGAGGGAGCTGGTGTTTGTCCGCAGACAGTTTTTCCGGGTCATGTGGCCTGCATGACTAAACCGCTTCTGGCGAGCCAGATCAGCGCACGGAAACGCCGTTTACCTTCCCGCCGGAGCGGTACCTATTTATCTACTTGCACTTGACGTGCTTTCAAACTGGTAGGAGCTCACCCCGTCGCGGGGATTCAAACCGCCGACCTTCTGATCGGCAAGTCCTAGGCTCTGTGGTTTAACCCACAGCGCCACCCGCGTCCCTTATATATGGTAAAAACAGCTAAAAACTTTGAAATCCAGTGTACAGCAGCTGTGCAGAAACCATGCTAGGGGATTATTAGGGGTGGAAATTTAAATTGTCAGTGTCATAATGCTTCCATACAAATCCCTTGGGTTGGTTGCACTTTGAATACTGTGTACAGTTGTCATTGTCACACCTGAAAAATAATAGCGTAGAGCTAGAAATGCTGCAGAAAAGGTCAATCAAAATAGTTAGTGGGGTGGAGAAAGTGGATGGAGAGATGGTTTCCTCCTTTTCTCCTAAACCCCTCAGTGAGTTAGGGACTTCACCTGCAGGGGAAGACAAGCTCTGGCAGATTGAGCAGACGAGACCAACGGTGGGTCCAGTGGTCAAGAAGGCAGTTTCTGCATGTGCTGTAGAGGGAAGTGAGGGGCAGAAGGGGCTCATCAACTTGGGAAAGTAGCCCATCTAGGAGAAGGAAAACTCTGATCCTAAAGTTCTGCTGCCTTGCAGGATATCTTTGGGAGAAGAAAAGGTTAAGGAGTAATCCAGAGTAGAGTCCCTAAGGCGGTTGGGTGGGCCTCCTTCTGGCAACTCCTGCAGTCCAACTAGTGCCAAACGTATTGCTCTGCTTTCCTTTGGACCACATCAGTGATGCTGAGAGAGGCTCTTGTTGTTTGGGCAGCTCAGGACCTCCATATACACTGGGACGTCCCTTGAGTGCTGCAAACAGTGCACTGTTTGCACTGACTTCAGTCCGGAGGTGCATTCCATTGTCTCTCAAGACAGAATTTGATCCTTGCAGAGGCAGAAGCTCTCAGTATGCTCATACTTCCAACACTGATGTCCTGTTCTGCATAGGTTTCTGTACATGTTGTGTAACAACTTGAGTTTGTTTAAAGGAGGTGCTGGCCCAAGACGTGTTTTCTGTTGGTTGTTTCCATTGTCTGCGACACATTCTTTAAAAATGTATACTCGTATAGATACTATTTATTTGAACAGAGTTTGTGTAGGAACATTCCCCATGGGTTGTATCCACTGCTTGCATTCTTGAGGCGCTAAAATAAATAATGAAAACTGCCATCGGGCCAGGATTTGTTACTGATTCTTTTTTTAAAAAAGCTAAAGATATCTGATACTTTTAGAGATCATTGTCTTTACTGTGTCATGCACACTTATGCCTGCTTTTGCAATAAATAAACAACCAAAGCTTTCTTTAAGGCGCAGAGGATGAAAATGACGCAACATTCATTGGCCATTACATTTTGAATACGGAGCTGCTGTCCTCAGACTTTGCGGTCTGATAAAATAGTAAATGAGGAATCAAAATGAGAGAGTGTGGTATGTCAAATATTCTTTAGGATCCTCCATAAAAAAGGTAAAGGTACCCCTGCCCGTATGGGCCAGTCTTGACAGACTCTAGGGTTGTGCGCCCATCTCACTCAAGAGGCCGGGGGCCAGCGCTGTCCGGAGACACTTCTGGGTCACGTGGCCAGCGTGACATCGCTGCTCTGGCGAGCCAGAGCCGCACACGGAAACGCCGTTTACCTTCCCGCTAGTAGGCGGTCCCTATTTATCTACTTGCACCCGAGAGTGCTTTCGAACTGCTAGGTTGGCAGGCGCTGGGACCGAACAGCGGGAGCGCACCCCGCCGCGGGGATTCGAACCGCCGACCTTTCGATCGGCAAGCCCTAGGCGCTGAGGCTTTAACCCACAGCGCCACCCGCGTCCCTTTAGGAACCTCCATACCACGTGTTAATTCACTTCTGATTTTGAATGGACATTTATTTTTCTTTAATAACAGGTAATGAATAAAAAAATAGCTGCATTTTTTTTAAAAAAAATGATTATTTGTCTTCCCAATGATTTTGTACTGTATTTTGCGAGTTTAAGTAAGAGACGCATCATGCTCCTAACCTCTCAATATTGGGACCCACTTCAAAGTCCATAAAAGTTTAGCTACCAGTGAATTCTAAAATAATGCTCCAGTTATAGGATGATTTTTTAAAAAAAAATTGCAGCAGGGTGCTATAAGGCAGAGTTTGTGACTGTTTTACTTATGGAGCTGAATCTCTCTTCCAGCCGTTGGCAAGTTTACCTGCTGATTCGCAGCCTAAGCCAATCCCGCCAGATGCCGCTGTGCTGCAGTGCTGGTTCAGAGATGGGAACACGAACTGGAAGGGTTGTACCGTCCGAAACCCCACTGATTAATTCTTATAAAAAGCTGAAGGAAATTGCAGCGTGTGCCCTGTGACCCGACCCAAGTCAGTGTGAGTCACCAAGGGAGCCCTGATTAATCAGAGTGATCTGCTCAATATGAGAGGCAATACTCCAGTGCAGAATATTGTACTCGCTGCTATGCACGCTATGTCATTTGTACAGTGTGACAGTATCACAGCAGTGAGGAGAGAGGGGGGGGAAGCAATTGAAAAGTGAGGCCATAGGAAGAGATCAGAGACTATGATGATGGTGGTGGTGATGGCAATGATGGTGGTGATGCACAAAGGAGTGGGCATTTTAATGCTTCCGTGTGTAAAAACACACACGTGAATTTATACATGAGTAACAGCATTCACATTCTCAGCTCTTGGAAAACAAAGGCAGGCTAGTCTCCATATAGTGGTACCTTGGTTTAAGAACAGCTTAGTTTATGAATAACTTGGATTAAGAACGCTGCAAACCCGGAAATAGGTGTTTTGGTTTGTGAACTGTGCTTTGGAAGCAGAACATGTTCCGCTTTTTATTGAGTGTGTTCCGTTTGTAAATTGAGTCCCCCGCTGCTACGAGAAAGCATGCCTTGGTTTAATAATGCTTTGGTTTAAAAATGAACTTCTGGAACGGATTAAGTTCGTAAACCTGTACATGAAATGAAGTTATTGAGGACAGAGCTATTTTTTTAGAGAAAGAGGTGCCGGAACGTCCTCGCTCACATGGCATGGCAGTGGTGTCTGCCTGAGAGGTGTCAGAACTGAGTTCCGGCGAGTTCCAGCTGAATAAAATCCCTGAGCGAGTGAGGGTTGTATTCCAATCATTGGATTCAACCTAACCCCACTTCAAGGTAAGTAATTCCCATGGAATTCAGTAGGATTTCTGATAGGACAAGGTTAAGATTGTAGCCCACGTCTTCAGGAACAAAAAGCGCTGCCACTTTGCCAGCCCTCTTCAGATAAAATGATCACACATGTGTGATGCTGGAGATGGGGCTAGTTGTTGTAGCCTTGCTTCTCGATCGGGTGAAGGAGGCTTGGGTCTTAAAATGAAGAAATACGTACTTCAGTTCAAAGAGTAAAGTGAAAACTCTTTAGGATGAAAGTAACTTGAAAAAAGTCCTTAGATATTCAGAAGCTCCTTGGTTGCTCTTTTTCCTTGACATAAATGACAATGATCTGGCTTGTTGTGGCTTACCGATTCCGTGCAAATGGAGCTTGTAGCTGTTTTGCTTCTCTCTGGTGCTTCTTACTGCCATGTCACACAGAGCTAAGGCAAGATTTGTTCTTAGCTACAGCACGTAGTTAGTGAGACGGGAACTTAACCATGAGTCCTGGTTCAGATGACATGCCAAACCAAACTTTAGTGTGGCATGGCTGTAAACTGTGTTGTGCAAACAAGCTCCATGTGTAAAATGGCATGATAAATAATCAAAATTGGGCGCAATCTGCCTTATAGTGGTTGATTTGTTCAAAACCATAGTGACATCCCATAAGTCTCTGGAGATCTTGATCAAATTCATATAAAGCAGATCCTGACATATTTTTATCAACAGTACAGTGGTACCTCTGGATGCGAACAGGATCCGTTCCAGAGCCCTGTTCGCATCCTGAGTAGAACGTAATGCGGGTTGCTTTTCGCCGCTTCTGTGCATGCATGTGACATCATTTTGAGCGTCTGCGCATGTGCTAGTGGCGAAACCCGGAAGTAACACGCTCCATTACTTCCGGGTCGCCACGGAGCGTAACCTGAAAATGCTCAACTTGAAGCATATTTAACCCCAGGTATGGCTGTATTACTGAATTTTAATGCTTCAGCCAATATGTGGAATGTTCTAAGGCATCTAGTAAGTTCAGTCGTACCTTGGTTTTTGAACAGCTTAGTTTACGAACAACTTGGAACTCGAACGTCGCAAACCCAGAAATAGGTGTTCTGGTTTGCGAACTTTGCCTCAGAAGCCAAACGTCTGGCGTGACTTCTGCAGCTTCCGATTGGCTGCAGGACTCTCCTGCAGCCAATCAGAAGCTGCACCTTGGTTTCCGAATGTTTCAGAAGTCAAACGGACTTCCAGAATGCATTCTGTTTGAAAACCAAGGTATGAGTAAAAGGTTAGACAGACAAGATAAAAGAAAAAGTTACTGAGTATTCCAGTTGGTGAATGACAGAATGGATACTATGACAGTACTTAAGTAATTAATACCAGGATAATAGCTACCGTGCTTTATACAGAAATGTATCAAAACTGTCCTACTGCTGGACTAGAAATTTACTGGTCAGTCTTATACATATAAGCAGGAAACTGTTGTAAAGATTGTGGAGCATAAGAAGCATTAAAATAGGCTTCTTTTTAATTTGTGACTACGAAACTTTACATGGGGATCGGTTGCAGTTCAAGTGTGTTTGCTCAGTCATGATCAGAGATGATGAGTAGTGGTCGGTTTTCTGGATTTGTAATGAATACATTTTCAAGTATGGTTTTTCTCAAGTCTTTCCAATCCCCTACCTTTTGGTAACTGTCTTTTTGGGGGGCTGGGTGGGTGGCAGTTAACAAAAGTGATAGAAGACCTACCCAGCCCTTTTTCTTTCTGCACATGGAAGTTTGGAGATTCAAAAGTGATGTGATAGCTAATCAATTCTAATTCTTCTTCAGCCAGTGATTTGGTTACAACATTATGTCTTGAGTGGCATCTCTTTCTCACACTGCTTCTTCAGCTTTGGTAGAGCTGCATAATAGTAGTACGTTCTCCATCCTTCATGTGTGCCAGACAGTTAGTTGTGTGTGATGCCATTTAATTGTTTGTTGCATCTCCTTTGCCAAATTATATGTGAATAATAAATGGCAAGCAATCTTCTGTACAACAAGCTGTCTGCTTCTGGGAGACACAATTCCGGGAAAGTCAGGTTCTAATACGCAGTACTTCAGTTTTGAAATCCGCACTCTGCTTATTGCAGTGCTTCAAACCATTCTGATTTCTGTATGGGCTGTTTGCATTGTGAAATACTTACATGACGATTACATAGTAATCATATTAGAATTTCCTAAACATAGGCAGTATGAAGATAACAGCATAAATGGTACATTGTTGGTCTTACATAAGAATGTAAGAAATAATAGGATAGCTGACAGGATAGCTCAGTTGGTTAGAGTGTGGGGCTGATAAGGGTAGGCTCAGGTTGTATATATGTGTAAATAAACCATATCTCATAAAGACACCACAGTCTCTGCTGTGCCTCATTTCCAAAGGAAATATGGATTCTGGGTAAGTGCCTGGATCCTTGGAATCTTGCACCACTCAGAGATTGGGGTGCCTTTATATAATATGTGGTTTATTTACACATCTGTTTAAGTTATATATATGAAGGGAGAATGTAAGTTGAGTGGCTAATGTGCACAACAACCTGCCTTTGTGCACATTTACCAGGCCTCCTCCCTAAAGAGGGAATTGTACACATTTCCTTGGGAAATGTGGCATATGTCGACTGAATTTTGTACATTCTCTGGTCATTATGCATAAACCTACAGGTCAACAGGTCTTGGGGAATGTGCATATTGTGACTGCGTTTTGTGCAGCTATGCAGCTGTCATTTATGCACCATGCAAACAACACTTGGTTATCTTGGGCTTCAGTTTGATTGTGCTCATTGCTTTCTTAAAAAATTATTTGTTTCTTTTAATACTGCTGCTTTTATTATTTGTTGTTGAATCACTATTTATTGCTTGCCCTTTCTTTTTACGATCATATAAAAGAATGCCAGTTTAGTCATTATTAATAGAAAAGTGAGGTAGAAATATTTAAAAATAAAGTAAGTACCCTTTGGATGATAAATTTCCTAATAAAACTGGCTAAGAGACTATTAGCAAGTATATAGATCTTGAATTGCCTCAGCATTTAAGTTTGAATACTGCTCTGATGCTTTCACTGTTTGCTGCTTAAACCCCGTAGCCAGCAATGACACACTTTCATTTACATATGTGTATGTTTACACTCACAAGTAAAATGGATGACTAGATTCTGTAGATGGAATGAAAGAACCCTGCTAGTTTAGATTGAAATGGCTGTCACTGACATTAATTTAGATGTAGTATTGGGAAGACTCTTAAAGGTCAGGTTTCCCCTGGAGCGTTAGTTTACCCAGGACATTTTTACAGATGATGTGCTAAAGATGTAATGCATCTAATAACTATGTCTTGGGCTTTGTCTGCTTGATTCATCAAATGTTCCTCTTCAAAACTGAACAATGTACGATTGTGCCACATGTGAAATGCAGAACGAAAGCTTTCTACAGCCAACTTGGTACTTCGTTATAGACACACATTTAAATAAGATTTCGAGAAATCATTAAGATAAAAAAATGATTTAGTGGCGGACATGTTCTTTAAAAATAGGGTTAACTTGTTGCTTGAGGAAGCGGAAGTTGTTGATGGCTGGTGTTTGCTCACAGTGGACATAAGTGAAGGGTTTTTTGTTGAACAAACAAGCAAAATGGCTACAGGCACAGGATGTGGCCTGCAGCCAAAAGCCTGGTTTGTTTGTTTTCATGTAGAATCATAGCGCCTAAGTGCTCTGTTGTTTCAAGAAAGAAAAAGAGAAGACAGAGATTTGTTTATGACTTCATGCCAAAAAAAATGCCGAACATATTTTTAAAAATCTCAATTCATTAAGTGACTAAAGAATACTGTGAAAACTCGATAGCTCTGGTCAGCAGTTAGTTTTAGAGGAGGACCACCCATGGGATTAGTCCCACGCCCGAAAGCTGGAGAATAGAATGGTGGGCTAAGGTGGGACTTCGGCCTGATTCAACATGACTCTTCTGAGATTCTTAGTGCATTGTCAGCAAGTCATATTGCCAGAACTACCAAGCATTCTATGTGCATTACTTGATTTTAGGATGGCAGCTGAGGTCAAGGTGAGGAGACAGCACTTCCTGGATTAATGACTTAGTCCAAGAGTGCCAATTCCTTATCCTTTCTATATGTTCTTAAGGGTATTATCATCATCATCATCATCATCATCACAGGATGGTTCTGTATGCAGATGCCACTAAGGTGAAATTGTATGCACCCTTGTGCTTTCCAGTAGGAAGCTTGGTGCATAGTAGGCATATCCTGAGTTCAGCCTGTTGCTCTCTTGTAGTCAGTATTTTACCAGTTCTGGCATCCCAACCAGATCTATTGAATTCATCTCTGATGATTTCTGATTTGATGTGCCATTCATTATTTGAATGGTTTCCATTGTATTGCAGATTGTTAGGTCAGATACATACCAAAGCATGTCAACCCATGTCTTCCAAGCCTTGAAGGATGAAGATGGCAATAATTCTTCTTCTAATAAGACAGTGTGCTAGAAGTTGCTGTCTGGAAGTTTTGAACGGGACCACGCAGTTCACACCAAGCCATGCTTTAGTGTGAAGCAACAACAGGACTGGGAGAGAAGCGAGTGAGCGGTGATATTTTCCTTCAAGTACCTGCACGCTCCCTCTTTCCTGCTCGGTCATGGTTTGGCTTAGCATGATGTGTGAACCAGGCCACTGTGCTGAAAGCCAGAGTTGGAGCTGGGCTGAGTTTGCACAGATACTTCTAGCTGCCTCCCGCCATTCATCCTATTCCCATGGAGGAGGTACAAGCTTCAATTACTACAAAAGAATTGCAACCCTTGGGCTGATTTCATTCCCTGTGAAGCATTCTTTGTGCACAGCCCATTCTGAGAAATGTGAAGTAAAATACAAACTGGCCTTTGTGTTTGATCCTAGAATTACCTTCTGTGTGTGTTGGCAGTAAAACAACATCCCTTTCAGAAGACCTCAAGGCAGTTGTTCAGCCATGACCCGTGATTCAAAAACTCTTTTAAATATTGAGATTGTTTCAAAATAAAAGGCATTTGAATTTATGATTGATTTCGGAGTAGGCACATTTAAACACCAAGCAAGAGTAAAAGCCTGCCTTGTTCAAATATTGAACTGGTGTTGAAGTTAAATTACTTGAACGCAGAGCTGCCTCATGGGAAATTGTATTCTCATTTCAGCCTCTTGTGTTCTCTTACATATTGAATGATACTTTGGTTGACAAAAGAACCCTGCAGTATTATCTCTGTATGAGAAGGAGTTTGGCTTGTCATAAAATTAAATAATAAAAGGGACAACTTTAGTGAGTTGAAATGATTAAATCAAATCCAATATTTTGAAAGCTAGAAATCGCCTTACAATGGTGTAATTTGGGTGCAGGAAACCACAGTAAAAGTTGTCTTATGTTGAAAGAGCTGTGTTTGGGGGAAGTGATTTAAATAAAAATTGTTTTGAATTTGTTGTTTTTTTAAACTGAAATTTCTATCTTAGGTTCCCATTCTGTACAGTTATAGAATTCAATACAATAGGGTGAATGTGAATTGTCTTTCATAATGTGTGTGTTCGTGTGTGTGGAGGGGTGAAGGAAGTAGCTCACACGGTTTAAGAGGACAGTTATATATGCATGAGATGGTTGACTTTATTTCAAAGATTTATCAAACCTTGATAACCAGAAACTGATTGTGGATATTTAGAAGTCTTATCAGTGGATATAAATCATGAATATTTCCCTTTAATATTTGTTGTATTTGTTTTTCTTTCTTTCTTTCTTTAAAAAAATACATATATTGGAGTTTGTGAGTGGTCTGGGATAGCAGGAAGCATATATAAATATGGTTCCATTGGGCCTGTATAAAAATGTCTTGTGTTTGGAATCAAGCAAGCAAAATCTGGCTGAAGGCTAAAATCACAGTGTTTATGTTTTATGGACAGGCTTATTTTCCATTTTCCTGTCACTCGAGAACATATTTAGTTTAATAGTGATTTCTGTATGTGATCAGCTTACCTTTTTTCCATCTCATGAAGGACAGGTGACAAACTCAACACTTCCTGTTATTCGGCCTGATACTGTACCATGTGTGATGATGCATTTTAGCCTGAATTTTTGTTAAATAAAAATAAAATATCCCTATAAGGGGAGCTGTTTCAAAACTTCATTTTAATTGAAACTTCTAATATTCAGCTAAACAAAACAAAGGGCCAGGTGGCTACTTGCTATTGTAGGGAAGTCCTGCTGTTCCTATTTTTAAGGATGATGTTCAGTGTTGTGGTGCTTGTTTTTTCCTCTTTGAAGATTTGCTAAAAGGTGCATGCTTTAAAGTTTATGGGTTGCTTATATACAGCTGACCCTTGGAAGCACTGCTCTTTTTAAAATAAAAGATTAATTAGTTAATAATTAGTAATAATGAGTTAATAAAGTCAATAAAACATTAATTTACTCGTCAAAAGAGCTTTATTCATAATTATTTTCTTGAACTGGTTGGAACTCACAAATAAACTGCTTGATGGTTATATGTGCTTTCTTGAAAACACTATGAATCTTTTTGATGTGCAGAACCATTTTGAAACTTGTGATATTGTACTGAAACTTTCATACCGAATTACTGTGAATCTAGTGTCATTTTTCCAAGTAGTAACTATCTCTGCGTAGTTGACAAAACTTCTATGATGGAGTTCTCAGACATCCTTTGTTAGGTATTGGGTGGGGGGAAGACTTTCCCTTTTTCCCTTCCCTCCCAGACCCTGGAAGCTTCTCAAGTAAAGGTACTAATATGGCGAGCATCTGTTGCTTCACTGTACTGATGTTAATTTTTGTCCCAGGTGTGCTATGTGTGTGTTCAGTCTAGGAAGAGGGCATGGGAATCCTGCCAAGCACTTTAGTTTTTCTTGGCATTTTGCCTAAGTGATGCATTTTTCCAGTTCATGAAATGAATTTCAACTTGTAACCTGTGGCACTTGGGGGTTTGAAGGTGTCAGGTGTGCCTTAAGAATAGCTCAACAAACCTGGGATCTATATGTTAAGAGTATCTCTCCTTTCTTTTCTTTTAATTATTCCCCGGCTAACAAACAGCCTAGAAAGCCAACTAGCGTGAACTCTTCAACACCTCTCCAGATTCAACAAAACTGACATTTATAGCTTTATTGTAGCGGAGACATGGCATTTCGATTGAGATTGTTTGGACTGTAGAGTGTCAGTATAAATAGCTATGATTGACTTTTGTATGGAGCACATCTGGAAGCAATTTCTGGCATTCCAGCTAGATTAAAGCATGTTTAAAAGAATTTCATCAGACCATTTTTTTTTTCTTCCTGGTTGTGGTGAATAAAGTTTCAAAGAAGTTTTAGCTGCTGTTCCTATTAATGCAGACCATAGTGGAGTCAAATTCAGGGCAAATGAAAAAAGCAACTCCCCGCCGTAGCAGCAAACTGCATATTAGAGGACCATGTTTAAGAAAAGTAAAATAAAACATCTGGTACAAAGAAACTGTTATTCACTATAAGTACCAATGAAATAGACCAAGATTAAGAAGCTAGAGGGACCTATTTAAAAGAGAGAGAGAGAGACATATTGATTACAACTTACAAGTGGTTAGTGGCTGAGGATGGGAGTGGAGGAAGGGATAAACATCAATTTAAAAAGGGAAATGGTTTTTTTTAGGTGTCAGCGTAACATTAGAGTAAATTGAATAAACTAATCCAAAGTAAGTTGAAAATTAGAGCAGACTCTCACCATTATTGTCTTCAATCTGCTTACCAATGAAGTGAATGACAAAATCTGGATTGATCCCATTGTGGGCAGTTTTCCAGAGATTTCCTGTTCCTTCAATGGATCTCTGATTTTTGCAAAAAAATCCACTTCAGTTGTACTGAATTTTTCACAAGGGGTATTAATACTGTTATTAGTAGGAACCTAAAGAATTAGTTTAAGCACAATCAAGGGCTTTGGATATGACCATTTCTGTGAACTGTGATCTCCCGTGTTATGTCACCACAATACTTTTGAAAGCCCCCTCATATTTGAAAGCAGTTTGCCATGTGGTTTGTGGGAAGATGTGTAGAGGTTGCAGATACATAAATTCATGGCTTCCTGGGGGTTTGGGAACTGGTCACCTAAGAGGTTTTTTTTAAAGTCACCAGCCAACATGTGGTTATACGCATCCCATTTCAGATGCTAGAAACTATGCTAGAAAAAAAAGTTCAGTGTTTATAAGATTCTGTGCATATCAGAAAATAATTAGTTTGCAAATTGTACTGGAATGCTAGGATTCTTAGCAGAGCAATCTATATGCTAACCAGAACGCTTCTTTCTCATACTGAGGCTGCAAACCACAGCACATATATTATGATGGAAGTTCTATTGAACTCAGTAGGTCTTGCAGATTAAGCTAGGGATGTGTGAAACTGGAAAAGCCTCCAGAGCCCAACTGAGTGCTCCGGTTGCACTGTCTGAATTGTTTTCTGTGCCCTTACACACCCACACCAGCCACCCCTACCACCCCCCAGTGTTAAACATACACTGCCTCTGCATGCCCACCCTCCCACTTCTTAAGAGCAAAGCAGCAACAGTGGCAATGAGAGTCTTTCTTTTCACTCCATCTGCCTCTTTCACCCCCATGACCACACTGAGCGTGGTGGATTCTGGGAGGGTAGTTAGTTTAGAGTCCAGTTTCTGGAGTGCTTAAACTACAGCTCCCAGAATCTCCTGCCTTTTGCATCTCATTGCTGCTGCAATCACTGCCACAGGACATGGGAACAGGAGGTAGTGTATGTTGCACAATGCAAAGTCACAGGAATTACTTGCCTGGTGGTGAGAGGACTCTGGGCTTCTTCTTCTGAATGTTTGGGTGTTGACTGCTGCGGAGAAGATGTCCAGGGGTATGAAGGCTTGCATCCCATTTAGAATCAGTTTGTCCAAACTCCCCATGGTGACTGGCAGGGGTGGCACATCCCATTTGACTACTTGAGGTGAAACAGGAAATCTTGCCACCTGCCCTGCTGCCTCCGCTTCTGATTTCGGGTGAGATATTGCCCTCTGCCTGTGTTCCTTCTCCAACACAAGAGCTGGTGCCAGAGGCAGCAGGGTAGGTGGGGCACCCATGGGAGTCTTGGGGGCTTCCACCACTTTTTTCTTCTGGCCTGCTAATATATTTCTTGCAAATGATCTATTTAAAATAAATCGGTTACCGGCATATATCCATTTACTCTGGTGAGCCTTGGCGTTCTGAAACTGTGCTTCGCGCTTACCTCTCACAGCTTACTGTTTCCTTTTGTGTTAGAAAAATCATGATGGATTGGAACATGGCAAACAGCCATGATTCACAGCAGAGAACAGGTTCTAGCTAATTCTGAATTATGTTGGCTCTGCAGTGATAACGGGAATTGGAAGAAAAAACAACAACAAGGTCTTCTTTTCTTACTGTAAGCTGGCCTCAATTACTACCTCGAGCCATATTGGTATTAAAAATGTGTAAGACTTTTGGACAATTGCACTGCAGAGGAATTCACAACTCACAGGTATGGTGAGTGTGAATTCAGAAGCCTTGAACAGCTACTTCCTTCCACCTTCTCAGGTTTTCTGCTGCTGTAGGCATCCCTCTCAAAGGTACACATCTAAGCCAAAAAGGCAAGGAAAAGCAGGCTTCCAGACCCTCCCCCACCCCAACCAGAAGCTTCTAATGGACGATCTCCAGTTATACAAATTGGAGATAGCCCTTTGGGAAATATCCAAATAAACGCACTAAAGTATCAGTAACAACAATTCTTTGCATGAACCAAAGATTCAAGCTTTCCCTACACAGATAGAAAACACAGCAATAATTTGGTCTTAGTAACGTCACTAACAGAAGGAAAAGATTATTGCTGTGATGAGTCACTGATATTGTCAAATCTCATTCCAGACAGTCCTGTTCTCTTCTCAGCCTTCATCCTACTTGTAGTATCTTCTTGCATAGGTGCCAACTTTATGGGGCTGAGGATGCCTCAGCACACACCCCACATCCACAGTAGCCAATCAAAGTATCAGCCCCAGTCTTGAGTGGCAGGGCCTTGCTGGGTTCCCCTATGGCAGTGGCGGGCCTCGCAGGCTCCTCCCAAAATGTGTGTCGTATGCTGAGCGCGTGTGGGACATTACGCTTATGTGACAAGCCCCCCCCCCCCAGTTGGGTGGAACTTTTCGCTTCTGCCTTCTTGGCTTCTGACCTGCCTCACTTCTCTTGATCCCTTTGGTGGTCTGCTTTGGTGGTCTCCCTTTGGTGCGGTGGTTGCAATGACAGGGATTTTGGACCCCTCACTATGGGTTTAACTGACTTTGAAGTCAGATGGGGCTGAGCAGCCTGAAACCAGGCAGCAAGAGAGTCAGATTCCTTAGACACGGACATGGAATTGCAGGCTCCATTTCACAGACATTTGAATGCTACCTTGTTAATTTAGGACTAGGACCAAATTGCCCAGTTGGCTAGCTTGGGCAAACGTTTCTTTGATTTTTGAAGTTGAGGGGAACTCCAAAAGTCACAAGCAGGGGCAAACAGACTGTAAACCCCCCCCCCCCCTTGAAGCCACCACTACTTCCTGGTATGAGAACAAAATTTGGCACACCCCCTTTTTAGGGTGGGAAGTGAATTAAGGGGCTTTGTTTGCTCCCTCTGAATTGAAATGACATGCAATTTCATGAAGCGTGCCGTATTTTTCAAGCGATGTAAAACAGGGCATGAAGCAAACCCACAGGTGCAAGAAGCAAACCAATTTAACTTCAACAATTCAAATTGTGTATGTTTCCAGCTGATCTCTTCATGGGCCCTTGTATAGCTCTGTATACAAATTTATTGCTTGTTTTGCAACTGCTTTGACAAATGCGGCTTTGAATTATTGTTGTCTTAATTTGTTGTTTTAATATGGTCTAATGAATTTTTTTCATAAGCTGCTTTGAGTATTCATTTGAATTGAAGGGCTGGATAGATGTATTAATAATAACAATGATGATAAATATAAGAAGGAGTTTAGGAGAATTTCTCTGGAAATTGCTAGACTATGCTTCTAAGGTTATATGCAATGCATTATTTTGGAGAGTTTATTGAATGTAGATTTTCTATCGTTCATTAAGGGCCACTTACCCGAGGGGTTGTGGGGCTCTATATCTGCCTTCTTGTAGCTTAAGGCCTTCAGAGACCCTTTTCTGGGTGTTCTTGTCATTTGAGCTGAGGTGGGGGGCAACAAGAGAATCTTCTCTGAGGAAGTGTTTGGTTATAGAATAGTTTCCTACAGAAGGTTCACATACTGCTCACATTGACTTCTGAGCCCCCAGCAAACCCTTATTTATTTCTGGGGCCCAAGACTGACCTGAAATATATTACTGCCTGAGACAAAAAAAAACAAGATTCCCTTCCCCACCGTCATTCCATTTGCAGAAGCCAACCAGTTGAGTTGTTCTTAAAACACTGGTGACAGGCCTGTTAGCATATTTTCTTAAATAACACAGTTGGAGTCCAGAGAGAAAAGAAACCTGATAACACTTTACTAAGGAAAAGTTAGAAGAAATGGTGTATAATTTGAGAAGAAACTGAGAGGTTTTGTTTTGCTTACTTCAGGCCTTGTACAGAATAGGAAGACGTGCAACCATACATACACTGGAAAGCACCCTCAGAATTACATAGCCAATCAGAATAGATATCAGCAAATATCATGTCACGCTGCCTGGTTGCTAAACAACACTTCCACTTGTTCCTCCCCTTGACTAGTTGACTTTAACACCAACATAATTAACCCTTAAATTGCATATGGAATTAACTCTTCTGTTGCACTTGCAACAAGGCACCTGAGGGCAGCAGACTGGTTTGATGATGAGGGCAGGCTGCGAACAGGACCCATAGCTCTAGCCTCCAACATCTTGCCACCAATCCCTGCTCCCAGTGCCTGTCCCCAAGGCAGTTGCCTAATGGTAGGGCTTAGTTTTACTATACTGTATGTGCTGTTTACATTTTAATTATTTTGATATTGTTGCTTTTTATTGCTCCTGTTTTACATATTCATGATTGTATAGTGGCCCCGGGAAAGAGGCAGTTTTCTCCACTGTGGAGGTCTGTCTCTGTGTTATCGCTAGATGAAGTTCCGCAGGTACAGATGAACAGGCCATTCTCTGAAGATGAGGTGTCATAAATCCCTTTTGGAAACTGCAGGATTAGGGGCTGGCTTTAATGAATTAAATAAGTAAGTCTGGTCCTTTCACAACGCCAAGCCTGATTTGAATCCTGCCATTTCTGCATCCCCAGCTCCCACTCCACCATTTTCAGGCAGCTCTGGGATGCTCTGACAACCTTCCAAATTTTTATGATTAAAAATGCAAAGAGTTTTCACAGCATTGGCCTGGTCTGTGGCCATTAGGAGGCTGCAAAGTCTTGAAAGTGTATCTGGCACTCTGCCTGGCATATTTATTGCTACTTATAAATTAGACGCTTGTGTAGGAATGCAATTTTTATGTAGGCTTTGTCTAAATGAGCCTAATAATAGATGACCAAATAGGGTTGTTATGGGCCTGCTAAATAATTATACTGCACCAAGGCTGCTTGTGAAACTAACAACAGGGGGGAGGAGAGCTATTACAAATCATGCTGAAAAGAGCACCTTGTCAAAACTTTCCACAAACAAAAGCGTATAAAAGTGACAAATGCGAAATCGTGGAACGCTAATTGATGACACACCATTGCAAGACTAAAAATATCTTGACTCTTTTTGTTTAGTGTTACGTTAAACAGCAAATGTTGGTGTTGTGTGCACAAGTTAAAAAACTGTTCTAGGAACAACTGCGGCAATCATTAAAGTTTTCCCTGTCTTATTCAGAAATTGCTGATTGTGCCATATATAATGAAAAATGGAGCATGCTTCTTCCATAAAGGGAAGATAGGTACATAGTTTCTACTGGCTCACAATATAATCTGAGTGCCTAACTCCACTTTGCAGCGTTCAACATTACTAGTGAAATACAGTCAGATACTAGTTCTTATAGCATTTGACTCTTAAATTGCAGGGTTGTGGGTTTGAGCCCCACACTGGGCAAAGGATTCCTGCATTGCAGGGGGTTGGACTAGATAACCCACATCCCCTCGAGCTCTACAATTCTATGATTACCAAGTTATTGTGGCTGATTTAAAACTTATGTTTCATAGAGTTGTAACAAGGAACTTTGTAACTGTTACACAACAATGAAAATCAATTCTGATCTAGTGAAATCTAGTATTTATCACAAATGGCATTGTATAAATATACATATATGTGAATGATAACAAGAGACTGAATATAGCAATGCATGTGCTAGCTCTTGCAGTGTATGTGTGGATGATACAGATCAGAAGTAATTTTCAATTAATTTAATACAAACCATACGTACAAAGTGCAGTTGAAGATTATTGATGCTCTACAGTCTTTATAGACTTCCTAATTCCTTTTTAAATTAAAGTTTGAGTGCAATGAAATACTTTAAAGCAAATTAATATTAATCAAGAGAAGATGAAGCTTTTTTGTGGAGAGCATCAAATAGGTCAAAACTGCTTTTCATATTGTGCAAAGATTGATCTTTCGGTCAATATTAATTGATTAATTTGTAAATGTCCCAGGTAAACTATTTGTGAAATTTAAAGAATAAGTCAGATGTGAACCTTATTATTAGAGCAACAGTTATTCTATCATGGGGTTGAATCAATAGGAGCTTATGCAATCATAATAATATTTATATCCAGCTATGCTATACAAAATTCTTTGCTGCAAAATATACATTTCAGTGCTGTATCTCTCATTGTATTTCTTCCATTATGATATGCAGTGCTTAGCAAACAGATGCTTGCTATGGACATGCTAAATAATTGCTTCAAGATGTACATTTCAGTGTATAGCAACACATGTAGGATCAGGAGAGACGTGAGGAACTTTTTGCAAAGAAATTACTGCAACTTGAAACCCCCCCTTCATAGAAGAAGCCAACAGCTTCATAAAAAGACATTGACCCTTTTACTGGCCAGATGTTATACGTGTGTCATACGTGTGGAGGAAAACATTAAACGTGTTGCAGAGTTCAGCAGAGTTCCCCCAAAAATAGACCAGAGGCAATAGTACTTCATCCAGCAGAGCTTTCACTTGTGCTGAAGGCAGACATGGCGTAATGTAGAGATAAGAGATCTACTTCAAGGCAGCTTCCCAGAAGGTATAACCCAAACAATCACGATCCCTACTTTCTCTGCTTCTCTCACACAAAGAAGCCTCTAGTAGCTTCTAGAATCCTCCTGTATTAATCCAAATAGAGAAGAATCTTTACACATAAGATCAATACTTTCTGCACTAAGAAGGTCTCCACCACCAAGGGGAAGTGATGGCTGTAGCAAGGTAGAGACCAGTAGACTCAGGATTCTGGAACAGCCATCACTTCCCCTTGGTGGTGGACATTCCAATGGTTTAGGACACAGTGCCCCCTTTTAGCAAAATGTTCCTTTTAGCAAGTATGGGCCCGTGCTGGGACACTGCTGCATTTTGGGAGGTTGTGTCTTGCACTCCTGACTGTGTACTTAAAGGAGCTGCAAGGTGAATTGGCAGCTTCCCCTTTGCTCGTACTCTTCACTGCTTGAGTGTGTAGGAGAAGATAAAACCTTGGCTATTCATGTGTTTAAGTATGAGTGTAATGCTTCATCTCAACGGTTTATATCCAACTGAACTTGGAGTAGACCCAGTCAAATGAATAGACCTAGGTTAGTCATGACCATTGATTTCAGTGGGTCTGCTGATATTGGTTGCAATCTCAGGTGTGCAGGAGATCGAAAACGCAGTGTTTACTAATAAAAATAGGATATGATAGAAGACCAGCTAATACCAAGGAGACAAATAACACCCCCCCCCTTTAAAGCGGAAGAAGTAGGGCCATGTTGAGCTTGTTGTTTAGTCGTGTCCGACTCTTTGTGACCCCATGGACCAGAGCACGCTAGGCACTCCTGTCTTCCACTGCCTCCTGCAGTTTGGTCAAACTCATGTTAGTACCTTCAAGAAAACTGTCCAACCAACTCGTCCTCTGTCATCCCCTTCTCCTTGCCAAATAAATAATAATAACAACAATGAAATGGTTGTAATGAGGGTGGGAAGGAAAGAGGTGAAATTATTTAGGTGGGTATTTAGCCTGAAGGCCCTTCTTTAAGAAAAAACACACGAAGCACTCTACACTGAAAAGTGACGGATTTTATTGGGTGTAATTGAGTTGGATGCAAACATGTCCTAAACGTTGAGCCCATACTTCAGTACTTTGTGGAATGGCAGTTTAAGGCTAACCCTTGTTCAATAGCTGTTAAAAGAAATTTAGCCCGAAACTGTGTGGCTGTAGTCATCTTTTCTTAAAGGAGGTAAATGGCAAGGTGGGACTGCATTCTTCTGAGTAAGCCTCAATTTCCCCTGCTTTGTCTTCAGTGCAACTGCTCCCTGGGAATGTTGTCTTTTTTCTCTGTTCCATGCACCTGGAGGGGTTACGTTCAGGTTGAAGATATTGAGCACTGTAGGGTTTCAGGTTTTGTGTTAATGGGAAATGTATAATCTGCACGTCTTTGAAAACCTGAAGGGCATTCCTAGGGCACGTGAACAAGTGAGTTAGGGCAGAAGTGCTTTTAAATGATGCAAAATTAATAAAATAATCTTGTACTTGGTTCAGGCAACCATTTACTGAGCAGAAAGAACAATTAAATAGGAAATAAAATTGAATGGCCTTTTAAGTAATCAATGTGAACTTCTGCACTAAATTACTGAAGAGTGAAAATATACTGTGTCATCAGTCTTTAAATATTCCGCCCATTAAAAGGTTATGCACTAACCTCTGCTCCATAATCCTTTGGATTATTACTATTAATTTCTTTTTCTGCTAGGATCACTGGACATATGACTCTACCAAACTGATGTGTGATTTTAATAAAATAAGGTTTCGATACCATGCATGCTTGCTTGGTGTTATGTCCCATACCACTAATTAAAAATAATTAGGCTGTAATCCTGCCCTCAATTAATGTGTGCTCAAAACCATTTAATTCACTGGGATTAAGCACATATAAGAGGATATACAATTGCTTTTTTAGGTGCCAGCCCAGAAGAACACGCAGTAAAATCTCTAGAGCTTCTCAGTTTATCATCTCAAACAAGCTCTATGCCATATTATGAGTGGTTATTTATATGCACATTTCTGTGTTTGGGTGTTATATAGGAAACTATAATAAAGTTTGGCCCCTGATACATAGATTCCTTAAGTAAAAAGAAAGCGCTGCATGCATGTAGTTTGTATGCAGTAGTAAAAGAGTTCTACTGGAGTTTAACCCATTGAAGTGGATTCAGATATAGCCTTTTACTTCACGATTAAATGAGAAAACCTGTTTGGAGGAACCAAAGGACTATTCACATAGTGCTGCCATTATCACCATCAGCCCAGCTGCAAAATGTTGTGCAGCTAGAAGTAGATTTGAAGATCCACTCTACATAG
The DNA here is from genome assembly GCF_965153285.1 of Podarcis tiliguerta. Taxonomy (NCBI): domain Eukaryota; kingdom Metazoa; phylum Chordata; class Lepidosauria; order Squamata; family Lacertidae; genus Podarcis; species Podarcis tiliguerta. Next base: position 19,330,051 of record NC_139545.1, on the reverse strand, counting down.
AAAGCAGAAGAGTGGATTTTCCTGATAGGCAACAGGTTTGGGACGTGTATGTGTATACATACGTAGTTCTTGAAGAATAAGTGTTCTTTGAACAGAGAAAGATTCCTGGCTTGTTGCTCTAGGCTGTGATCACAATTAGCTGAATCAGCTGTCCTTAGAATGCATTTAATTCGGTATTCTTTCATCTTGTTAGTTTCCATTATAACGATTGGCAGCGAGCCTTTTGTGTGTGGGGGTTCTGTTCCTGACCCCCGCACGCATTGGCAGAGCACGCATAAGCCTGTTTCTGCCGCTCCCTTCACCCTGTTTTGGGGCCACTTCTGGGTCGGCAGCAACGAGTACGTGTGATCACGTGTCAATCGGATGCATGTAAAATGGTTGCTGCCTGTATTCACATTTCACCAAATCTTGGTATTAGTTTATTATTTCATTTCAGCATTTCCAGGCTACATAGCATGCCACGATGGCTTACCAGTCACATCAAAATTCATTTTTGAAAAACACAGGAAATAATATCAACATATCAAAAGTTCTTCCCACAGGGCAGCTGTCGGTAGATGGCTTCATGAGAGGAAAGGGAGAGTCCAGGTGGAACAGGAGGAGGTTATTTGCTTCCATTGCTCCCCTGGAATCCTTCTCACCGGGCACTTGGTGGTTGGTGCCCTGTTGTTGCGTAAGGAGTCAGTCCCACGGGAGCAGACTTTTTCTACGTTTATGGGTCAGTCCTGGGGTGGGTGGGGAATGTGTTTCTTTCTTTGAAAACTTGTGAGATGTTCCAGGGATGGAATTTCCTTTGGAAAGTGAGCTCACTTGATTATGTTTTATAGTGTTTCAGTTTTTTAAATTTTATTTCAGGTTTATTTACAAATATACAAGTTTAGCATAAATGGTGGTCAGAAGTTTAAGCACTTCTGCAAGCAATAAATCCACTTGTCATATGTCTGGATCCCCAGAGGGGGAACCCCTCACCCACAAAAGTGCCTTTTCCCCTCCAGCTCTTGATTCAGGCCTCGCTTCTTGTCTCTTTTTCATTCTGACCCCCCCTCCCCACAAACGGTTCTGCTTTTTCCTGACATGAACACACTCTGAACTTGACCCGTCCGACTTGGGAGTCACTTTCAGCATTATTTAGAGAAGCTGCATTAAAATAAACTTGGTGAAGATGAAACACATTCTTCAAAGTGGTTCTTATGTTGCGAAAGAGTTGCCAACAATTTCCTAACAATTCCGGACCATTTACATGTCACCTCCTTGACAAAATATGTGACTGGTATTGTTGACCCTTAAGAATACCTGCAACCTTGGCGTTATCAGCACCATGGTTAGACCATGGTGCTGATAACGCCAAGGTTGCAGGTTCGATCCCTGTTTGGACCAGCTGCATATTCCTGCATTGCAGGGGGTTGGACTAGATGATCCTCAGGGTCCCTTCCAACTCTACAGTGCTATGATTCTGCTATGAATTGAAGTGGTCATTAGCTTGGTTCACATGGCATGGCAAGTCATGACTTACCACATGCAGGCTCCTAAAGAGAAGCTGCTGCTGCTGCTGCTGCTGCTGCTGCTGCTGCTGCTGCTTCTTCTCCTCCTCCTCCTCCCTCCCCTCCCCAGTCTTTTTTACTCCCATGCTGTGCTAAACTAAGGTGAGCTGTAGACAACCTTCCTGAACCTCTGAAGGTCCAAGTCTTAGACTCCTTCACAGTATGTAATCACATGTTTTTGGGCCCGAGGACTTACAATAAGCCCCCTTTTCTGTGTTCAATCACCATATTTCCTACAATCACATCATCTTATTCCATATGACTCTTTTCTTCGTACTACTTGGCTTGTTGCACCATTCATATATTACACTGAATGATCTCCTGTACCACTATTCTGTTGTTGTGAATGGGCAAAGGATTGCTACTGAAAATGCATAAACATATAACATATTCTAGTGAGAAAATGTGAACATCTTGTATCAAGGAGGAGGAATGTATCATATGGAAGGACAAAAGAAACCCGTATGTGGTCTTGGTGGGTGTAACGGTCTATTATAGAAGAGATACCACTCATCCACTTTCTTCATTTTTTGTTTGGCAGAGAGATGCACTGAAAACCACTTCTAATGACTGTTAATTATGACAAATCAGTTTTACGTCCACTTAATGTTCAGCTTGATTTAGCATTAAATCCTTCCAGACCTCTGTCGGTCCACCTTACAACGTCTCATGAAGCTCCTGTAGAAAAAAGGAGTTTGTGTATTTCTCCTTCTCTCCATACACTGATGTTTTCCCATTTGTATGGCTATAAATCTTCTCTATGAGGGGCTATACAATTGATTACACCCCAGGGGTTAAATTGGGTCTCCTGTGATTGCAAAAAGGCAAGACTAACTGGCTTGTGACCATTGCATTTATCAGCAAGGCTTAAAAATCCGTGGCAAGTGGGGGGACCTTCTGCTCACCCTGTTATTGATGTGTTGCAAGGCATGTCTCCTCATTCCTCTTTTGCTGCGGGGTTCTTTCTCTCCATCCTCCCCATGTTGCATGGAGACTACCTCATCAATCACTATTCTGCTTTTGGGACTTTCACATCAATCACTGGTCTGCTACAGGGTGCTCCTCAGCTCTGTACTTCCCTGATGGGCAGGTCCTAATTACCAATACTTTTTTTTGATGTGCTTCTGAAAGGCCGGGTGGCTTGTAATTTAAAATATCCTTTCTGTGGTTTAGCATAATTGCTATCGACTTCTTTCAGGGTTTCCCCCTCCTTACTTTCCCAAATCAACAAGAAAACTGTTAGGATCCTGAGAAATTGGCTTCTCTGTGTTATTATGAGGAAAAGGCTCTGCCCCGAGGCTCGTGGAAAATATTACCAGCCCTCTCAAAAGTCAAAGTTCAAGACGCTAAAATTATTTATGATGGTTAAATAAAAAAGGTTGCCTTTTCTACTTTTCTATACGTAAATAACGTAGCAGAGAATCATAACACATTTTAAACCATGGAAATACAGAGTGTGGGGATGTTTGATTATGAATTCCAAAACATCAAGGACAAAGCCCATCTCATCCAATTTATTCCTCATATACTTTTACACAATAGATTAATTTGAAGATTACACTAATGTCTCCTACTTTAGGTGACCAATCCATTATTGATAACAGTTTGTTTCTCCATCACCATTTCTAAGAATCATTCCAGCTGCAGTCAAAAAATTGGGTTTAAATCTGGCACGGGCAGACTTCAGGCTTGTGGGATCTACAAGGAAAGATTCCATTTGTCACTATTGATAAAAGTTTAGAATAAAGATGCTTAAATGAGTGGGAACACGATAGGAGTTGAGAAAGTGGATAGAGAGTAGATACTATTTTGTGAACCACCCTGAGACCTCCGGGTATAGGGTGGTGGTATAATAATAATAATAATAATAATAATAATAATTTTTCACCTCTACTAGAAGCCAGAGTCATTCCATGAACCTCAATGGTAGAGGATTCAGGAAAAAGAAGAGGACGTACCCCTTAACCCAGAAAATCTTTAAACCTCTGCAAATTGTGGTGATGGCCACTAGCTTGGATGGCTTTAAAGGGGGAGTGGACCAACTCATTGAGAACAAGGCTATCAATGGCTACTAGTCATGATAGCTATATGTTACCTTCAGAATCAGACGGTGCCTCTGAACAGCAATCACTGGAACAACAGTGACAGAGGGCTGCCAATTTAGTTGGGTACTGTGAGAAGCATCATGCTCAGCTAGGTAGGCATTTGGTTTGATCCAGGTGAGCTCATCTTCAGTTTTTCGCTAGGACCCTCTAGGGTTCATTAACCAGAGCCAGGTGCAAAATGAGCCAACAGTGTGACGCGGCAGCTAAAAAAGCCAATGCAATTCTGGGCTGCATCAATAGGGCTGCATCAATAGGAGTATAGCATCTAGATCAATGGAAGTAATAGTGCCACTGTATTCTGCTCTGGTCAGACCTCACCTGGAGTACTGTGTCCAGTTCTGGGCACCACAGTTCAAGAAGGACACTGACAAACTGGAACGTGTCCAGAGGAGGGCAACCAAAATGGTCAAAGGCCTGGAAACGATGCCTTATGAGGAACGGCTAAGGGAGCTGGGCATGTTTAGCCTGGAGAAGAGGAGGTTAAGGGGTGATATGATAGCCATGTTCAAATATATAAAAGGATGTCACAAAGAGGAGGGAGAAAGGTTGTTTTCTGCTGCTCCAGAGAAGCGGACACGGAGCAATGGATGCAAACTACAAGAAAGAAGATTCCACCTAAACATTAGGAAGAACTTCCTGACAGTAAGAGCTGTTCGACAGTGGAATTTGCTGCCAAGGAGTGTGGTGGAGTCTCCTTCTTTGGAGGTCTTTAAGCAGAGGCTTGACAACCATATGTCAGGAGTGCTCTGATAGTGTTTCCTGCTTGGCAGGGGATTGGCCTTGATGGCCCTTGTGGTCTCTTCCAACTCTATGATTCTATGATTCTATGAAAATGATGGCTCAAGAAGTGAAGCTAACTGCGTGAGGGCTCTAACAGGGTCCTAGATGTTCTCCCGCCTCCTCCCCAAAGTGCTTACCTGGCTTTGAGGAGGAGCTGAGAGGGCTCTAGAACCCTCTGGAGCCCTCATAGCTCTTTCCCAAAGCCTGGTGCCTTGCTTACCTGGCTTTGGGAAGGCGGTACAAAGGCTGGGGGTAGGGGGAGTCAAATTTTGGCCTCACACATATTACCAAGGTCCGCCCTGGCCAAGTACACCCATACGCTTATATATTAAAGTGACTTGCATATAAGTACAAATATACGCATATATTCTTACAGAACAGGGATTATAATAGCCTGATTTTTTGGATGGGGTGGGGAGCCTTTTTATTGTGATTGTAAAATTGCTGCGAGTCAGAAGCCCTTGCTGATCTATTGCAGATCATTCAGTCATATAGCTCCAGATCCTGATCTGCCCTATTCCTGACCCTGGGCTAGATTACTTCTAAATATTTGACTTCTGCTACTTTATTTAAGTATGGCTCATGTAGGAGCTCTGCTGGAAACTTTCCCTTTGTTTTTATTGAATTTCCTTTATGGGTTTTTGCTTATTTAGAATATGGATGTTGCTGCCACTAAAATTCCAGGTGGAAAACATGCCTCGAAGATGTGCTCCATAGCAGTCACTGGAAAGAGTTTATCGCTTCCATCTTGGGTGCTGCAAGCACTCTGGAAAATAGTTATACAACTTGTAAAGTATCTAATATTGGGTGAAAAGTTGAAGGTCAAGTGCTACACTCAGAACACATTACGAACCATCTATAGTCAGCATTCATTGGCCATGAATCCAAAACCTTGTTCATCACTTCAGACAATGAGATGTTGCCGATTCATAAGGGAATCTGCTTATGTGACTAAATAATTAATTAGGATTTACTGCTATTTTTATTCAAGCAATAAGAAGGGCTTTTCGACTACTGTAGCACCAACATCCTGTGTTGCAAACTTCGGAAATGTCCACGGTCCGCTTGTATAACCTAACGATGATCAATGGCCTCCCACTGACGGAAGCACTGTTTGCACATTTTAACAAGGTATGAGACATGGGAACTCAAGTCTCTCAACGGTATGATACAATATTCGAAAATTTTCCATGCCTGATTATCTCGACTGGAAAAGTGAGGTTTTCTTTTTCATCACAGGATGACAGAGATTTATAGCCACCTCTGATATTATTTGAGTTGTCAGGAGACATCAGTTACTCAAATACCAAACATTTGCTGGTCCTTTTTTTCTCTCCTAAGGAAGGATTGCTAGGGGCTGAGCCACCTATGCAGATCCTTTAGGTTTATTACCAAGAATGCTTACACAGCCATGATTCATACTCCTAGATTGACTTTTTAATGAGATCAAGTGCAAATGTTATGGGGGTTTTGGGCTTCCCATGTACTTTCTCCAGAGGCAAGATGCATTTTAAAGCAGCTCTGAGGAACATGTGGCCTTCCAGATACTGTTTTATTCCATCAGGCTCACCCAGCAGGCCAATGGTCAGGGCTGATGGCAGTAGAAGTCCACAGAGACCTTGAGGGTGCCAAGTTCTTCATTCCTGGTTTGAAGCTTTTTGTGTTTGGTGTCAAGTCTGAATCTGAAATCAAGGTACTGGCTTGCCACGAAGCAGGAAGAAGAATCTATTATCACGGGAACCGGTCTCCTCTTGCATGGTATTAGTCAACATGTATCTTAAGAAATGTGGACGCATCGCCTTCCCTGTCTCCTCTGGCTATCTGGAATAAGCCCATCATTCAGTTACATGAATTCAGTAAGGAACAAAAAGGCCCATAAACTCTAGGAGGGAAAAACAAAGGCCAGAGATGACATTAAGCATATTGAAGGCACGGTTACTCCTATATCACCTCAGGGCAGGACAACCAAGCATGTTGTGGCAATTTTTTCCACAAAATCCTGACACTTCAATGATGGGTTACGGAGTAAGGCTTGTCATCCATAATGGCGCAGGGAAAATATTCTTGCCTTAGGGTGAAATAAACTTCTTTGCCTGACAGATTCAGTTTATAGCTGCAGATGCGGAGGTTAACAAATTCTGTCCTTCTCGCCCTTGGTATGCGGCTCTGGGCCTCTCTTTGGGCGTGTGATACCTTTTAAACGACGCACCCTTTAATATGAAGAACTTTCATAATACAGAAGGAAAATGTATCAACGGGATACGAAAGGACAAAAGGTTGCTGGTTCTTTTCTGGTATAAAACTTGGATTCTCTCAATAGCGCTCACGTTTTCTGTTGACCCTTCTGCTCGAGGCAAAAGGGTTTAATTAATAACTTTCAACTAGAGTTTTGTATGAGCTGATAGTTTTAAAAACCCAGTATTTGACTTCCCTTCTCCTGTTCTAATCATATCATTGCCTGTTAATCACCTAGGGGAGACTGATTCATTAGGGCAAGTAGGGGCACTGCCCCACCAACCTCGGCCAACCATCTCCCCTGTATGCCTTCATTTCAGTTCTTTCTTACAAACAGGGACATAGTGTGGAAGGTGCCAGTGGGGCCGGGGCCCTGGGCGCACAATTTCAGAGGGGGTGCAAACCAGGTGCCCCCAGCCCTGCCCAGCCCTGTCCAGCCCAGTGCTCCTCTCTGTCTGCCAAGGGCCACTTCGGCCAGCCGGACTCCCCCCTGGGCTCAACGCTGCTAGTAAGCAGTCTAGGTTTATGGCATGGCCCATCAGCTTCCTTCTCAGTGCTGCTGCCTTTGTAGAATTCAGCAGACCCTACTACCATTCTCAACGGGCACTAGCCATCTAATAACATTCAATACAATGATCAAAACAAAGGTCCAGCACAGACAATGCTACACCATGTTTTGGACTTGCGAGAACAAGCTTTGGTGATCCTCAGGTTCTCACACTGCCCCCTGTTCTGCTCCTTAACGTTAGGAAAGGACATCAAAAGTTTCACTTTCAGCTAACGGGCAGCTTCTCAGTTATGTCTGATGTTGGGAAATCATGTGGTCTTGTAAGTGTAATTGGTGAACAAATTAGGGTCTGAAAGCATGGCTTGATGTCTTTTCATTGGATTTTCCTGAGGAGCAATTTAAATGGGAGGTTCTCTGTCTTTCTAGAATCATGTTCCACTGGCAGCCATGTAGCTCCCATAATGTTAGACCACAGATTCCCAAAGTGATCAATATTGCCCCCCTTGGGGTTGATGGGACTGTGTAGGTGTGGATAAAAGACTTAGGGGCCAATGGGGAATTGAAAAGGACATGGGGTGCACAAAAAATTAATTAGCCTCAGAAATAAAGGGCTTGAGGGGAGAGACTCCATCAGGCAAGGCCTCTTTCCACCTGCCTTGCCCCACCCTCTAGTCTCTGCTTCTCAATTTGTATTGTATTTTTTTATGTACTGTGGCTTGCCGTTGTTTTACTGATTATAGTTTAGAAATTATTTATTGTAACTGTTGAGTGGATTTCTGCTTAACTTTTATATGTTATTATTATTTAATACTATTCTAATGAGTGTTGAATGTTACTTTTTGATGTAGGTTGCCTATTTTAAAGTTAGGTTTTATTATCACATTTTTGTATTGCATTAGATTGTTGTAATATGTACATTTTTTGTTTCTTCAGCTTGAGTATTGTAAGATAGAAAGACGGTATACAAATTAAAAATGATGATGATGATGATGATATATAGAGTGCACCTCTCTTGCCAGTTAGGAACCTCTGTATTTAGTAAGAAAATTCCATTCCAACTAAAGTGCATCATGCCTATCCATCGCATTAGAGAATATTACAAAAGTATGGCATCATTATTATTTTCACTTGTTTTACTTCTCTATTTTGATGTGGGGATGGTGATGAATGAATGTTGAATATATATACTGGTATTTACTGGTATTTCTTGACTTTATTTCTATTTACGTTTCTAAGAATTTGAGTTGAGCCGATGACAACTTTATAAGCTCATCTGAGGGGTCAATGAACTCAGAAGTTTGGCAAACCCTGGTTCAGTGGCAGCTGAATGTTCAATCCACCCATATATCGGATTGTCATTCCTTCACGGAGAAACTCCTGTCATATTTCTGTTCCTTGCTTTATTTTACACATCACACAGATGTTATAGCATTGTTTGTAGAAAATCTGCACTAAATTGTGTTCAGTGTCACTGACAGAATCATCTAGGCATGAAAATTGGTATACAGTTTGAGGAAGCTAAACTCAATAGCTCCGTACAACCATAAATCGAAACTATCTGTTCCTTGGTTGTCAAGCAACAAGTGACATGTTTTCTTTTCCCTGAAACTGTACAGCTACATTTTCCTTCTGGAACGCCATGATTAGCTCTGGTTGTCAGTATTATACTTGCCCCTAAAAAAAGAAGTAAGGAGTGGAATAAGATCACTGCCTGTGCATTTAAAATGGAAGCAGTGAGTCCATTGATACAAGTTGGTGGCTTTTCACCTGTTTTTGCTACCCCTTAGCTGAATATCCCGTAGGATATTTTTGAGAGCATTGTATTGTGTCTGAGTATGTTCCTGTTTTATAAAATACATCTCCTTCCTTTAAAACAGCAATGATTTGTTTTTTAAAGTATGCTGAATGCTTGTGGGATTCTCAATATCTTTTTCATGCAAAATCCCTACTTAACACTGTAGTTAGTTAACATTTTGCATCCAATAACTCCCCCCCCCCCTCCACTGCCCCGGTTGTAACTCTTCCGCTTATTACAGAAGCTGGAATTTTGTACCTGTTTCCGAATCATAGTTGTTTATAGTGCCACCAAAAAAGAGCTGACCTTTGACGTCATTGGGAAGTTGACATAGTCACATTCTTAAAATATGGTCTCCTGTTTACTGCTGTGTTCATCAGAGAAAACTGGAGCGAAGGATACACTGAAACCGATACGAAAAAGCCCAATGTGCAAATGCTTTACAGTATTTAAGGGAGACGTGGCTTTACAATTCATCACATCCCTAATAGCATTTCAATAACTTTTCATCAGTTATTCAACAATAACAGCATTTTGGGCAGCATGCTGGTGTCCAGCTTCATGCATTTCCTTACTATACCAAAATGCCAGTTATTTTAAGTTACATGAAACATTTCCCTGCACCCCCAGATATTGCATTTATCAACCATTTCAGGCCCTCTGTTTCCTGGTTGATGCTGACCTGATACAGGGTCTACTTGGTGTTTTCCTTTTCTTTTAAAAAGTACTGTATTTTTTAATATATACAATTTTTTTTTACAAAGTAATAATCATAAATAAATAAGAATAAAAATGTGCACCCCACCTCCGAGACCATTCCATTGTAACTATCCAACCTGCCAAAATTTCAACACCTCTTGCGGTGGTTTGGCCCCTTTCCGCTTTAACAGTACGAATTCTAAAAACACCCTCAAAATCATTTCTGCTGCATATTACCCATCTTACCTTAATGATACATGTTAATTTATCATTAATAGTTATATCCCACACCTCTTTATACCATTCTTCCATTTTATATCCTGCTTGCCCCTTCCACTTCTTGGCTATAATAATTCACGCAGCTATCAATAAATTTGTGAGCAAGTCCTTCATAGTCTGTGAACCTTCCACCCCATTGTAAATTGATAATAATGCTACCTCTGGACATTTTTGGTTTGCTTTAACCCAGTGATTAACACCCTTTGTAATTTTTTAATTTTTTTACATAGTACTGTTTTAACATTTTGATGTTTGAATCATAGAATCATAGAGTTGGAAGAGACCACAAGGGCCATCGAGTCCAACCCCCTGCCAAGCAGGAAACACCATCAGAGCATTCCTGACATATGGTTGTCAAGCCTCTGCTTAAAGACCTCCAAAGAAGGAGACTCCACCACACTCCTTGGCAGCAAATTCCACTGTCGAACAGCTCTTACTGTCAGGAAGTTCTTCCTAATGTTTAGGTGGAATCTTCTTTCTTGTAGTTTGGATCCATTGCTCCGTGTCCGCTTCTCTGGAGCCGCAGAAAACAACCTTTCTCCCTCCTCCATATGACATCCTTTTATATATTTGAACATGGCTATCATATCACCCCTTAACCTCCTCTTCTCCAGGCTGAACATTCCCAGCTCCCTTAGCCGTTCCTCATAAGGCATCGTTTCCAGACCTTTGACCATTTTGGTTGCCCTCCTCTGGACACTTTCCAGTTTGTCAGTGTCCTTCTTGAACTGTGGTGCCCAGAAGTGGACACAGTACTCCAGGTGAGGTCTGACCAGAGCAGAATACAGTGGCACTATTACTTCCCTTGATCTAGATGCTATACTCCTATTGATGCAGCCCAGAATTGCATTGGCTTTTTTAGCTGCCGCGTCACACTGTTGGCTCATGTCAAGTTTGTGGTCAACCAAGACTCCTAGATCCTTTTCACATGTACTGCTCTCAAGCCAGGTGTCACCCATCTTGTATTTGTGCCTCTCATTTTTTTTGCCCAAGTGCAATACTTTACATTTCTCCCTGTTAAAGTTCATCTTGCCCTGGGCATCTCTGGGAGGAAGGGCAAGATAAAAAATGTCCTAAGTAAATATTACTCAACAGGATTAGCAATCATTGTATATATATTCTGTTCAGGTGTTACTTTCCCTCACAAGATCAGGGAGAATGGGGAAGGTGTTTGCTGCTATGTGCTGAAGGACCAGTGTCTGCAGCAGAGAGCTCCTATTGTGTTGAAATAGGCAGGGTTCAAATGGTATGGAGAACCTTTGTGAGTGCAGCAGAAACTTTGCTTCAAACATTTGCTCTTCAACACATGGAGGGTGGTAGGATTGGACAAGGTGATGCACAGTGGCGGGACTTGGAGTCTTAAATTTCAGTGGCACCCTGTGCGACGCCAAAATCCTGCACCCCCGGCCTCTCACCTTTTAAAATATGATGTACAGATATCCGTACAGTCTACCAAACGCCTTGGGAGTTGAACGTTCCAGCTCCTGAATGATCGGAAACCGGAAGTGACTGTTCTGGTTTTCGAACATTCTTTTGGAAGTTGAACATCCGACGAGGCTTCTGTGGCTTCCAATTTCCTTCAGCCAATCAAAAGCCGCACTTTGGAAGTCGAACAGACTTCCGGAACAGATTCTGTTCGACTTACGAGGTACAGCTGTCTATTACCTTTGTTTTATTGGTTTTAACTGTGTGGATACTTATCAATTGCCGTGGAGGCCCAAAGGTGTTGTGAACGTGTGTGTTTGTCTGTATACTATTTATCTATAACCAGGGCTTTTTTCAGCCGGAACTCACCGGAATTCAGTCCTGGCACCTGTCAGGTGGCTGCCATTGCCATTATCAGAGAACAAGGGAGGCATTCATGGTGAGTCCTGCACCTCTTTTTCTAGAAAAACGGTCTATAACTAAAATATCAAGGTGGGGTAGGTAATAAAGTTCTATGTTATATCTTGACTCCAGTGCCTCATCTTTCATGGTATCCTCATATGTAAGTTTTAGAAATGCGAAGGGCTTTCGAATACGGATATACATTTGGTGTAAAAACCACACTCAAAGGTAATAATGACTGGAATATGAATTGCTGAATAGGGTTCCTCAGAGGTCAGCCCTCGGTTCAGCTCATTGCGTATTTTGGATGAAAGAGTTGACAAATACACAATGAGCTGATAAGCTGCAAAATTATCTCAATAAAGTGGAAAGGATGAGGAATCATTTTAATAACCACCGTGGCCTACAGGTCATATACCCTTAACAAAGATCGGCATGCCCTCTTGGTCTTGCTACTTAATTGGGAAGGGTACTTTTGCCTGTAGATGTTAGCGTCAGAATGGTCTCTCTTCCTCAAAAAGGAGAACTTGACGTACCCTCATCCAATGTTGTATATAATGACAAAGACCAGATCTTTCAAAACCTTTCTAGTCTGTTTCCCTCCCTGTAATTAGATAAGCAAGTTGCCAACTGCAGTTTTGTAGAAGTGGCTGAAAGTGACAATGAGGAAAAAATTAATCTCAATGAAGCTAAAAGTGGACCCCTATGCACACTTTGTTGGGAATTCTCATTGAACACTGGGGTTTACTTTCAAGTAAACATGCATAGAAGCAGCCTGCACATATTCCTTTATAAAGACTTGCTGAATAAAGAATATACTACTTTTATTCGCTAAAAACATGGCAAAACATTGTGTCATTCTATTATGGTCAGTTCATGGCTGTATTATGGGATGACTACTTAACAATCTGCAGGATTAAAACATAACGTTATATTTAGCAGGCAAGTGAACTGAAGTTGTTCAGTAAGTATACTCAGTGCAAAAATCTGTGCTAGGAGTGTCATTCGGCTTTCAGCAAATGATTTAAATGACAGCTAAAAAATGGTAGCAGTTCCAACCTATTTTATCATGCTTACTAAGAACTCGTTATTATGATTAAAGATGTGCTAGGCACAACATGCCAACTGCTTGCTGGTAGCAGAAAATGCCTGCTGTTCCTGGGTTATTATCAGCCTTCTTTGGGGGCGGGGGGATCGCATCCTTCTTTTGCAGTCTAGTGAAACCTCTGGCATTTCTTTGCATCTTTAATTCAACGTCTCCCCCACCCCCGTCCGAGCGTATTCCAATTTCAGCACGTTGCAAAACAGCAGCCTGTAGGTAAACAGGCATTGCAAGCATCCTCCATGAAGGAACAAGCTTGGGATGCTCAGTGATCAAATTCTGTCGGTGGAGGTGATGGCCTGGGGTGCCTTTGCCAACGTTGGTTGGTAAGGCAGCTCTGACTGTTACTGGATCGGGATAGTTTGACCAAAGTTGTCCATGCATTGGTAAACTCACAGTTGGGTTGCTACTATGTGCTCTACGTGGGACTAGCTTTTTTATAAATCAAGTGGTATCTTACGCATTTGTAGATATAAGATTACTGCCAACAATGATAAAAGTTCAAAGGTGTTCTCTTTGTGAACTAGCTCGTAGTCTCTTTAAAAATTGCTCCTTTTAAAACCATATTTAAAGGAAAAGTCCACTTTCCTTAACTGTTCCCTAACTAAGCTATTTCACCAGGAATTTAAAGCACATTTTAAGAAACAATTTCAGATTTGGGGGTTAAGGGGAACCTTATTAGAAAAAATATGTTCCAATTTCTTAACCATGATCCAGGAGGGAACCACCAGTGAGTATGTGTGTGTAATTAATTTTTCTGTTTTACAATTTCAAATAAACAATTTACATACTTAAAATATCAATGACTTGCCTTCTTCTCTTTCCTTGGTTCATTTTGCATATCTTTTATCCCTGCATATTTTACGAAAACAATTCCAATTGGTTTTCCATTATTACATCCATCAAAGATTATTTACACTGTTGAATTTATCTTAACTCTGCCAGCATTTTCAGCTGTACACAGTTATTTCCCATGTATTCGTTTTCCAATCTTTTTTAAACGTATGTTCTTCTTGCTCTCTTATTCTATGTTATGTCTGCAAGTTGTGCATATTCCGTCAACTTAAGCTTCCAGTCTTCTTTAGTTGGGACCTCGCTCACTTTCCAGGGAACCACCATTAATCGTCCTCCGCAGATCGGCATCCCAATAGTTTGGTTTATGTTTGCCACTTAATAAACCAATTAAATTGCAATTATATATTTCTATTTCTATTTGCTTTTCCTTTTAGGTCTTTTTTGTATCTGTGTGCCATTCTTCACCTAAGGGTGGGCAGCACCTTCCATCGCCAGTTATTTCTTGGGCTTTCTGAGTACAATGTACTTTATGTGCCGGTCCCCGTCCCCCCTGCCTACAGGAGGTTTTTCCATGAGCTAATTTAGTTGTCACTCCAAACCTGGTAAAAGGATAGCAAGATGGATCATTAGCCAGTAGCATGTCTAGGCCGGCTATGTGGCGTATTCTTATCTTGTAGGAGTTTTTGAATAATAGTCTTCCACATCTTAATAGAAGTATTTTTACAGTGAAACTGGCTGGTTCTTTTGGAGTTCTCATTTTCCGAGAGGATGAAAGTTGTCTGTGGATACCAGATCAATATAAAAACAAATAGACTATTACATTCCCTGGTAGATCCCTTTGGGAGAAGAGATGGATGCTCTCGAAATTTAATATTCTTGTACACAAAGTTCATCAACGTGGTGGCTCTCTGCAGCTGAAATGAGCTGCTGTGGGCATTAACGTAGTGAAAACAGGTTTTAAAAGTAAGGATGCTTTTGTTCAATGCTTTTGTCCTGATGAGATGTAAAAAATACTTGCTGTTGCAAAAGGGATTTATCTTAGATTTAAGATTTATTTATTTACTCGCTTTCCCTTCCTTCCTTCCTTCCTTCCTTCCTTCCTTCCTTCCTTCCTTCCTGGATTTCAGAGTGGTCTAAATGTAGGTTTCCACGCAGTCTCCCATCCAAGCACTGACCAGGCCAGCACCTGCATAGCTTCACCAAGGTGCCTTTAGCTCACATTATGAAATTTATTGGTTCAGAGAAACATGTCTCAGACAACGACAATCTGACGCAACAAAATTAATTAGGTATTGCTTTTTTTTTTTTTAACTTCACTGGCTGCCAATTAGTTTCCAGGCCCAATTCAAAGTGCTGGTTTCAACCTATAATCCCTAAAACGACTCAAGGACCGCCTCTCCTCATATGAACCAACTCAGATCCTGCAAACATATTCTGAGGCCCTTCTTAGTGTGCCTTCTTCACATGAGGTCCGGAGGGTGGCAACATGAGAACAGGCCTTTTCTGCAATGGCTCCCCATTTGTGGAATGCTCTCCCCAAGGAGGCTTGTCTGACGCTTTTGTTACATATATTCAGGTGCCAGGCAAAAATATTACTCTTCTCCCAGGCCTTTGTCTTATTAAACAATCCACGGGCAATCACTGTATAAGGACGACAGATATGTGCACAATCGTGCATATGCACAAAGCACCAAACCCAAAATTAACCCAGAAACGTCATAAAATGTGGGAACCAATGACACTGCAAGCAATAGCCTCCAGAAGATCAAAAGAGACTACGAGGCTCTAGGCAGGAAATTGAAGCAATTAAATGCACAAATCGTCATCTCATCTGTCCTCCCAGTTGAACGACGTGGCCCAGGGAGAGAGGGGAAAATAGTGGAAGTAAACAGCTGGCTTCGCAAATGGTGTAAACAGGAACGGTTTGGATTCTTAGATCACGGACTGCAGTTTCTTGAAGATGGACTTCTGGCAAGCGATGGGCTGCACCTCACAACGGTTGGGAGGAATGTTTTTGCCAAAAAACTCAGAAACCTCATCAGGAGGGCTTTAAACTGACTAATGTGGGGGAGGGAGACAGTGCTCCTGAAGGTAGGAGTCTATCAATTGATGAAGATGATCATCTAAATGTCATAGACCAAATGGAGCAAACAGCAAGCAGACCTAGTGGTGGGAGGAAAAAATCCTTAAATAAGAGACACGGGGGAATGACTAATGGACTTCAATGTCTGTACACTAATGCACAAAGCATGGGAAATAAACAAGATGAGCTTGAGCTCTTGGTACAGCAAACTAAATATGACATAATAGGCATCACTGAAACCTGGTGGGATAAGTCCCACGATTGGAATGTAAAAATGGAGGGATACAATCTATTTCAGAGAAACAGACCAGACAAGAAAGGAGGAGGAGTGGCGTTATATGTCAGGGATGTGTATACCTGTGAAGAGATCCAAGATTTAGAACCTCAAAGCCAAAGTGAGAGCATTTGGGTCAAAATTAAGGGAGAGAAGAATAACAGAGACCTCATTGTGGGAGTTTACTATAGATCCCCAAGCCAAACGGAGGACATAGATGATGCCTTCCTGGAACAGATGGCCAAGCATGCAAAAGGAAGGGAGATAGTAGTAATGGGGGACTTCAATTACCCGGATATTTGTTGGATGTCAAACTCAGCCAAGAGCATAAGGTCAAACAGATTCCTCACTGGCCTTGCAGACAACTTCATTGTCCAGAAAGTGGGAGAAGCAACAAGAGGAACAGCCATTTTAGATCTGGTCCTAACCAATGTCGATGACCTGGTTAGTGGGGTAGAAGTGGAAGGATCATTAGGCGCAAGTGATCATGCTCTTCTGAAGTTTACTATACAACGGAAAGGAGCAGCCAAGCATACTAGGACTCAATTTCTTGACTTTAAGAAAGCCGACTTCATAAAACTTAGGGAAGTGCTGGGTGAGATCCCATGGACAGTAATACTAAAAGGAAAGGGAGTTCATGATGGCTGGGAGTTTGTTAAGAGGGAGATAGTAAAAGCACAACTTCAGGCAATACCAATGAGACGGAAACATGGAAGGTGCCTAAAGAAGCCAGGGTGGCTATCTAAAGAACTTTTAACTGAGTTAAGATTAAAAAAGGATGTGTACAAAAAATGGAAAAGGGGGGAAACCACCAAAGAGGAATTCAAACAAATAGCCAGCACGTGTAGACACAAAGTCAGAAAAGCTAAAGCACAGAATGAACTCAGGCTTGCTAGAGAGGTTAAAAGCAACAAAAAAGGCTTTTATGGGTATGTTCGTAGCAAAAGGAAGAACAAAGAAACAGTGGGGTCACTCAGAGGAGAAGATGGTGAAATGCAAACAGGGGACACAGAAAGGGCTGAACTCCTCAATGCCTTCTTTGCCTCAGTCTTCTCCGATAAAGAAAACAATGCCCGACCTGAAGAATTTGGAGCAAATGATTCAGTAGAGAAAACACAGCCCAGAATAACTAAGGAGATAGTAAAAGAATACTTGGCTAGTTTAGATGTATTCAAGTCTCCAGGGCCAGATGAACTGCATCCAAGAGTATTAAAAGAACTGGCAGATGTGATCTCAGAACCACTGGCAATCATCTTTGAGAATTCCTGGAGAACAGGCGAAGTCCCAGCAGACTGGAGGAGGGCAAATGTTGTCCCTATTTTCAAAAAGGGGAAAAGAGAGGACCCAAATAATTACCGCCCAGTCAGTCTGACATCAATACCAGGGAAGATTCTGGAGCAGATCATCAAGCAAACAATCTGTGAGCACCTAGAAAGGAATGATGTGATCACCAATAGTCAGCATGGATTTCTGAAAAATAAGTCATGTCAGACTAACCTGATCTCGTTTTTTGACAGAATTACAAGCCTGGTAGATGAAGGGAACGCAGTGGATGTAGCCTACCTTGATTTCAGCAAGGCATTTGACAAGGTGCCCCATGATATTCTTGTAAAGAAGCTGGTAAAATGCGGTCTTGACTATGCTACCACTCAGTGGATTTGTAACTGGCTGACTGACCGGACCCAAAGGGTGCTCATCAATGGTTCCTCTTCATCCTGGAGAAGAGTGACTAGTGGGGTGCCACAGGGTTCTGTCTTGGGCCCGGTCTTATTCAACATCTTTATCAACGACTTGGATGATGGACTCAAGGGCATCCTGATCAAATTTGCAGATGACACCAAACTGGGAGGGGTGGCTAACACCCCAGAGGACAGGATCACACTTCAAAAAGACCTTGACAGATTAGAGAACTGGGCCAAAACAAACAAGATGAATTTTAACAGGGAGAAATGTAAAGTATTGCACTTGGGCAAAAAAAATGAGAGGCACAAATACAAGATGGGTGACACCTGGCTTGAGAGCAGTACATGTGAAAAGGATCTAGGAGTCTTGGTTGACCACAAACTTAACATGAGCCAACAGTGTGACGCGGCAGCTAAAAAAGCCAATGCAATTCTGGGCTGCATCAATAGGAGTATAGCATCTAGATCAAGGGAAGTTATAGTGCCACTGTATTCTGCTCTGGTCAGACCTCACCTGGAGTACTGTGTCCAGTTCTGGGCACCACAGTTCAAGAAGGACACTGACAAACTGGAACGTGTCCAGAGGAGGGCAACCAAAATGGTCAAAGGCCTGGAAACGATGCCTTATGAGGAACGGCTAAGGGAGCTGGGCATGTTTAGCCTGGAGAAGAGGAGGTTAAGGGGGGATATGATAGCCATGTTCAAATATATAAAAGGATGTCACATAGAGGAGGGAGAAAGGTTGTTTTCTGCTGCTCCAGAGAAGCGGACACGGAGCAATGGATGCAAACTACAAGAAAGAAGATTCCACCTAAACATTAGGAAGAACTTCCTGACAGTAAGAGCTGTTCGACAGTGGAATTTGCTGCCAAGGAGTGTGGTGGAGTCTCCTTCTTTGGAGGTCTTTAAGCAGAGGCTTGACAACCATATGTCAGGAGTGCTCTGATGGTGTTTCCTGCTTGGCAGGGGGTTGGACTCGATGGCCCTTGTGGTCTCTTCCAACTCTATGATTCTATGATTCTATGATTCTAAAAGGCATCACTAAAATAGCGGGGCGGGGGGTTTGCAGGCTATTTCAATTGCACATGATTTCATGCAAGCACACAATGACCCGAAACACAACCCCACACAAATCGGGGCTTGCCTTTATGGTTTTTAAACTGTGTGTGTGGAGGGGGTGTTACTGTTTTTCTTTGTTATTATGGTATGTGTTTTTGTGCTTTTCTATTGCAAAGTACCTTTTGATTTTCTTTCTTTTTTAAATAGATTTTTATTAAGTTTTCCATATTTCATTACATTTCAGGATCAAAAAATTCATAACTTAAAGCATTGCTTAAAGCGTCAACCTCCTTCCCTCTCTCTAACAGACTTCCATATCACTTTACCAATTTCTGCACATTCCTATATTCACTTTTTTACCTTATATCATTTTTTTAGCAATCACCTTCTTATAAGTAAATCAGCTCCTTAGTACCTTGTGATTTTCAGACGAAAGGTGGTCTAGAAATTTAATAATAATAATAATGATAAATAACGTAAGGGGATTTTACTCACGGTCAGAATACACTAATTGAAATCAGTTAATTTAAAAAACGTAAGTCCAGTGAGTTCACTGGGTTTATTCTGACTTAGCTGGCTATCACTCTAGGATTTCACTCACCCCTACTCCAATATGAC
The DNA here is from genome assembly GCF_965153285.1 of Podarcis tiliguerta. Taxonomy (NCBI): domain Eukaryota; kingdom Metazoa; phylum Chordata; class Lepidosauria; order Squamata; family Lacertidae; genus Podarcis; species Podarcis tiliguerta. Next base: position 19,310,669 of record NC_139545.1, on the reverse strand, counting down.
ATTTATAAATAAATCAATCCCATTATTTTAAGAACCATATAATGCATACAACAGTTCAGAAGTACTTCATAGAATGAAGAATGGGAACATGGTTAAACAGGATATGCTGGCTGATAGGAGTATGAGCCACAATGGAGATTCAATTGTGATATGCCCGTTTACTAGAAGACAGTACTATCTATTCTCAGTATTAAAAGCATTTGGAATTAGTTTCTTGAAATATGTACTAGCACTGGAGAAAAAGAATGATTTATGGGGCCACACTGAAAATATACCTTTCTGTGGGGTTAAATGTGCTCTCAAAATGCTTCGTATTCACATTAAAAAAAAAAGGCATGTAGGAAGGAAAGCTCATTTGCACAGGCAAGTCATATACCACGATCTCTTTGAAACATCTTGCCTGTAAAAGCTCATTTCATTTAATAAAAATGGTTTAAACTGCATTTAATGGTCTCTAGTGCGCTTGTGTTAATAGTGTGTCACACTTTGATTATCTGAAAGCCACTAATTATGAATCTGAGTTATGTTTTCACCCTTTTTAGTTTCAGACTGCTGTACAGAAAAATTGCAAGGAGCAGTTAAACAGCGATAATTATTATATAATTTCCCGAAAGTGACTGCAACTGCAGCACTATGGCCATGGAACCCAGTTGGACAGCATTGTTCTGTTAGGGGGACCCTAATGTTCCGAGGTGGTTTTACTTATTATAGAGTCAGATGCAAGCCTGTAATTCTAACTACACTTGAGCCATGTTCTGCTGTGAATACACAGTGCTTAAAAATGAGAATTGCGCAAGCCCTTTCCTCAGTGTCTCCATATGCATTGGCTCTACCAGCTCAGTCTCCAGTCATCTCATGTTGAGCAGTGAAGGTGTGCAGGGGGCTTTTGCTCGCATCCGCTTGAACCTCTAGTATACGTCTTTGTCCGATCAAGGACCACCATAATGCAGGTCTCCTGGTCGTGGGCAGGGTTCCATTCCCATTGAAGCAATCATGACCAAAAGCCTCCTGCAGATCTTTCCTGGTCAGTATGGAAAGGCCAGGGTCATTGTGGGTTGGATTTGAACGCATGCCCTGCCCATGTACCTATTTTTAAATGAGTGTTCAGGCAAATTCAGCTTTATTCATGGGTAACATCATTATCACCATCATCATTCATTTATTATCCATCCTTAAGTTCCCAGGGCAGGTTACAACGTAAAAACTATTAAAAATAGTTAAGAACAACTTACAAATGGGTTATTTACCTTATTTAAAAAGGATATTGTACTTCTGGAAAGGTGCATAAAGAGCAGTGCATGGTTTATAAAATTGAGCATGGTGTGCAGAAATTGAATGGAAAAGCTTTCCTTTTCTTCCATAGTACTAAATCTCATGGTCATACAATGAACTGATTGGCAGGAAATTCAGCCCACACACTTCCTCCCCCTCTTCTCCCTTTACATAATACCTGTTTAATAAGTTACTACTTCTTTCACAGAAACCACAGAGACCACAGAAAGGGGTGGTCTCTACAATATATAAAAATACTTCTCCAAGATACTACAAACCCTCACCATGATTAAAAACCAATGGGAATATGGCATTGGATATGAATTAAACCCTACCAAGTTGTCTATAGACTATGGTCTAAACCACCATTTAAATCCAAAAGAAGAGAACTCATTCTACAACTTAGGTATAGATGGTACCTAACACTACAGAAGCTGGCTCTGATTCACTCAGAAATCTCATGTAAATGCTGGAGAGGATGCATGTACCTCCACATGTGATGGGAATGCCCCAAAGTTCACTCCTTTTGGATATCACTGCTGCAAGAAATTTCCAAAATAACAAAACAGGTAATAGAAGCAACTCCAGAATTAGCCCTATTAAATATCTTCCCAGACAACAACACACACACACACATTTGACAGGGAACTTTTAAGTCACTTACTCTCAGCAGCTAGAAATATTGTAACTAGACACTGGAAGGACCTTTTAGGAGTGAACATAAACCACTGGTACCAAAATGTATGGGAAACTGCCCTATTAGAGAAGTTAACCAACAAACTCAGACTAGCACGGGGACAAGCAAAGGAGGACACCTTCACCCCGATATAGTTCCTCTTTATCACATTAACAGGACAACGACCTATCTTCCTCCCAACAACATATGAATCAATATGGCTAACCTGAGCCAACAACCTACCTGCCTGCTACACACAAACAAGCCACTCCAATCAACTGAACACAACCAACCAAGCTCTGGACCCCCTAATCTCTCACTGTGTATATACACCCACCCACACCCCCACACCAGACCTACCCACTTGATGCTGACACAAGCCCCTGCGATAGAATGAAAGAACAATACCCCCTATCTCTTTCCCCTCTCCCACTCTCTTTCCCCTCAAAACAGCAATATGTCTTTGACATAAGTTTCTCTCACTAAATGTAAACAAACTGTGAAAAGAATTCTATGAATTGGAGACGGTAGATGTACCCTTCCCTGTTTATCTGTTTGTTTTGTAACACAAAAACTATTTTTTTAAAAATCATTTTTTAAAGAAAAGAAACCATAAGCTCTGTTCAGGCATTATTTCTCATTTAAGTGTTAGTGAAAGCAGGTACACTTTAAATCCATATTTAGAGAACTAAATAATTGGCCCTGTTTTCAGAAGTGCTGAACTCTTGCAGTTTCTATTGATTTGAAACGGATGTGGAGTTCTTAAAGTTTGACATTTTGTCTTTAAGTGACAGCTCGTCCCTGGAAAAGATTAAAAATAAAGACTTCCCGGCTTTTAAAGAAGCTTTGTGCTCATTTGACCTTTGCCAGGAGGGAAAAACCCCAGAATGACACTGTGCTGATTTAATAATAACACTAATGCTAATTTTAACATGAAGTACCTGAACAACTTGTTGATGTTCATGCTTTATAGATTTCTGTAAAGGACAACAACATTAGTTAGAATAACAAGTTGCTTATTTGTTTATAATAATTTTTATTAAATATTTTCCTCGTTCACAAAAGCACATGCATTGTCTCTTTCTTTAGGTTGCGTTTTCTACATAGCAGTTACATCATCATCATCATCATTTATACCCCACCCATCTTGCTGGGTTTCCCACATTTCACATTTGTTGTGAGACGTTGGTGTTATATGCAGTATAGAGTTGGGAAGAAAAGAGGGATGGGTGGGGTGGTAAAGCTTATGTGTGGGGTTTTTGTGTTAGCATCACTTGGGTTGGTTCTCTTTCTATTCGCTTGTTGTGTTTCCTTGGTGGTGAGATAGGTTGGGGTGGCCTAGGGTGTGGTTGATTGTCTTTGGTTGGTTGCAGTGGGATTTGTTTGTGCATGTGTGAGGAAGGAGGTTGTTGGGTTAAGTTAGCCATATTGAATTGTATGCTGTCAGTGGGTTCATGTTGTCTTGTTGGGCTGTGTATGTAATAAAGGGGAGCCATACGGGAGTGAAGGCATCCTCTTCTATTTCTCCCCATGTCAGTCTATTGGTTAGCTTTTCTAGTAAGGCTATTTCCCATACTACTTGATACCAATGTTCCATGTTTATTCCTGACAGGTCCCTCCAGTTTCATGGCTATGATGTTTCTGGCTGCTGAGAGTAGGTGGGTTATGAGCTCTTTATAGTGTGAGTGGGCATTGTTATCTTGGAAGATGTGCAGTAGGGCCAGTTGATTTCTATTATCTGTTTAGTTATTTTGCTTATTTCTTGTTTGACTGCTGTCCAGAAGAGTTGAGTTTGGGGGCATTTCCACTACATGTGGAGGTATGTGCCTGTGGAGGTGCATCCTCTCCAGCATTTTGGTGAGGTTCCTGGGTGTATTAGCGCTAGTTTTCTTGGTGTTAGGTACCACCTGTAGGTGAGTTTCAGAGTGAGTTCTTTTCTTTTCGTTGATATGGATTTAAAGGCAGGTTTAGACCACATTCTGATCCATTGAGTGGGGTTAATCTCATAGCCTATGTCACCCTCCCATTTTTTTTTATTGTGTCTAGGGAGTTCGTGAGGGATGCGGGTGGCGCTGTGGGTAAAAGCCTCAGCGCCTAGGGCTTGCTGCTCGAAAGGTCAGCGGTTCAAATCCCCGCGGCGGGGTGCGCTCCTGCTGTTCGGTCCCAGCGCCTCCCAACCTAGCAGTTCGAAAGCACTCCCGGGTGCAAGTAGATAAATAGGGACCGCTTACTAGCGGGAAGGTAAACGGCGTTTCCGTGTGCGGCTCTGGCTTGCCAGAGCAGCGATGTCACGCTGGCCACGTGACCCGGAAGTGTCTTCGGACAGCGCTGGCCCCCGGCCTCTTTGAGTGAGATGGGCGCACAACCCTAGAGTCTGTCAAGACTGGCCCGTACGGGCAGGGGTACCTTTACCTTTAGGGAGTTCGTGGGATTTTGGAGTAGTATTTAGTATATTGCGGATACCATACCTCTACTGTGTCCCTTTGTTGTTAGGAGGAGGTTTTCGAAGGTTGTCAGGGGCCTAGTTGCTGCTGATTTTACTACTGGCGTGTAAGAGGGCATGTAATTGGTGATGTGTTAGCCAGGGCATTTGGGTGTCTTCTAGTTTGTCTTGTATTTCTTGTGTTGACAAAGGTTTGTTAGTTTTGTAGAAGTCTATTGGGCAATATCGCCGAAGGCTGATCGCCGAAGAATTGACACTTTTGAATTATGGTGCTGGAGGAGACTCTTGAGAGTCCCATGGACTGCAAGAAGATCAAACGCATCCATTCTTAAGGAAATCAGCCCTGAGTGCTCACTGGAAGGACAGATCATGAAGCTGAGGCTCCAATACTTTGGCTACCTCATGAGAAGAGAAGACTCACTGGAAAAGACCCTTATGTTGGGAAAGATTGAGGGCACAAGGAGAAGAGGATGACAGAGGATGAGATGGTTAGACAGTGTTCTCGAAGCTACAAACATGAATCTGACCAAACTGCGGGTGGCAGTGGAAGACAGAAGTGCCTGGCGTGCTCTGGTCCATGGGGTCACGAAGAGTCGGACACGACTGAACGACTAAACAACAACAACATTGGGCAATATAAGCCTTTGGTTTGCCAGGTTTTAATCTGGAGGTTTTGTGCTTCGTGGTGGAATAATGGGTGGTACAACAGGGGAATTAGTGGGGATGGGGTTGGGGATAGTTTGCCTATTTGTGTTTTCCATGCTTTGAGCATGGTCTGTGTGTACCTGTTAAGTGTTGTGGGAATTTTCCTTAGTTTGTTTGGGAGGAGAGGGTATGCTGTGGTGCAGGTATTTTCAATTTTGTCCCTCTCTATGTGTGTCCATTGTTTTGTCTTCTAGTATATATGGGATTATATGGCATACTTGGTTGGCATATCAACAAAACAATGATCAGCATTCTATATGAGGAGATTTCACCCCTCCCATTCCAAGAATCTGCTGATGTTCTCTGCTGATTCTCCAGAGAGGAGGGGGGCAGTTTCTGCTCACTACTTATTCCGCTCCAGCCTCACATCAAAGAGAGAGACTGAGTGTTAGAGAGAGACTGAGTGTTATCTCTGTGTTGCGCTGACCTAAAGTGTGATGGGCAGGGGAAGAGGGAAATTGGAGTTAGAGTTGGGCTGAGGAGGGAGGGGGTAGATTACAGAAAGTAGCCTATAAGTAGTTATATAGGTGTTTGTTCGGGGTATTTTGGACCGTTTGACTTCCAACTGGATGGTCCTATGTCTCAGCTTGTGTGGAGGGCCTTGATTAGGAATAGGTTTTCCCCCTTTCGCTTGCGATGGGGAGGGTGTCTGTGAGACAGTGTCAAGCACCATTGTTGTGCTTGTATTGGGCACAAGGTTTATAAACAATATTGTCAGTATAGTTACCAACATTTTTGGTTTGTTGGGATGTTAGGATAGGGGTATGGGTATTGGCACGCTCTGGAGCCACCATTATGTTAGTTGTGTGTCAGAGTGTAGGCTGCTAATTGGTTGTGGGGGTTTTTAGATTGGGGTTTTTGTTTTCATTAGTATGAGCCCCCCCCCCCGATTTTCTTTTTCTTTTACCTGTGTGTGTCGTTTGTTGCATTTGTGTGCTGAAGGGGGCGTCGGAGGTGACTTCTCTTTTTATTTGTGTGCTTAATTTTTTGTGCTATGAGTGGAGTCAGTGGGGCGGTGGTGTGGGTGTGGCGGGATCATAGCAAGTGGCTTATGAGTATACTTGTGAGATTATGAGTTAGAGCATGCATTCTTAGTTGTAAAGGGGTTTGTGCGGTTCAAGTGTGTTTTTCCTTATTTGCTTTGCTATATAACATTTCCATTGTTGGAGACAAGAGTGTGTGTAGGTGTGTGCAGCTGGGGGTTGGATGCAGGGTGGAACTGAACGTTAGAATCCCCAATATCAGTCCAGCAAAGTTTGGTGGTTACATTTATTGGTAATCAGAGAGGCTAGTTGTTTCACATATATTCTTTACTTTCCTCTCAGGCAAGGATTGTTATCTTACTGTTGTGAATGTGTTGTTTTTGTTATTAAGTGCATTTTTAGTTGCTTTTTTCACAAATTGCGCCTCAGTTGTCGAACGTTTTGGAAGTCGAATGGTCTTTTGGAACGGATTATGCTCAACAACCGAGGTTCTACTGTATCGAACTATCCAGTTAATGCCATATGGAAGGTATAGAGTTGGTGCAATTTACTTCAGTGATTTTGTTTGGACAACCCATAGCCCAGAGTCCAGTTGTGTGGACTCAGCTCCCCAAAGAGGGGGAGTTTCAAGCCACTGAGTTTCAGTATGGTTCAGATAGCTATTTCTTAGGCTGTGCTCACATAAACAGAGACTAGGCTGTGTACACATAAATGGTGACAAACTCTAACTGCGCTATAACACACTTTTACTCATTCATTGCTTTCCATAACTTGGTTTATGCATTGGAAAAGGCAGTTGTCTGTGGTCCCGAACCATGATCATGCCTTATTCTGACATCTTGAAACAGCCCTCTGGCCACTGCCAGTAGTGTATGGATTGGTCTTTAATTCCATATGTTCTTTCCATCACCAACATTGCCACAGGCATTAAAAGGAGTTCTGGTGTCAGGATGAAAGCAGAGTAGGGACAGTTTCTTGTGTGATTCAAGCCAGATTTATTCTTCCAGTTTTCAGGCACATTAAATCCACTTGCAGTTTTACAAAATAGGCAAAGAATAATTGACCTGTTCTTAAAATAAGATAAAAGCTATTACACTCATTCTCTTTATTTTGCATTTCATATCCCTGGAGTTTTCGCCACTACCATTTTTTTAAAAATATATATAGTAGTAAATGCTAAACAAATCTTAAAATCATCATATGGTAACACAAACAAATTGGGAGTGTGAACCACTAGGCAAGTTTCATCTTTTTGGTAGAATATGAGTCGATTGCATAAATTCTTCTTGGAAAACAGACAGTGATCAGGAAAGTTGTGTGCACATATGAAAGAATTCCTTTGGAAATTTTCTTCATGCTCCTAATAAAATTTCATAGCATCTAAGAATTTAAGGAAAGATAAATCTTTTCAGTTGCTTTCTTTTAACAGTGTGGAAAGGAGGCGTGTTGGGAAAGAGAAGCGACATGGCCCTGATTTTCTTTTTTGCTGATTTCTGTTTCAGTTAATTCTGCAGTAATTGGATGCACTGTGTCTAATTCTTCATAAATCAACAGCACATTATCACAATATTGACAGTGGCTTTCCTAGCCCCATTGTCTCTATCAAGAGTTATATTCTGCTTCAAAACAATTTGCTGTGAACACCCTTGTTTGTTTGCCACACAAGTCTTTGTTCTGGCTGAAAACTTTGATTTATCACTGTATATAATGGATGGCTGTGGGGTAGGTGGACTATAGCTATTGCTCCTCCTCTTTTAATCTAGCTTTGCCTAGAAATCCATGTCATGGAGCATTCTCAAGGGAACTAGGCTGGGAAATTTTCTGTATGTCCAATGGGAGCCCATTAATCATAGTGAAGAGTCTCTTACTGGCTGTATCCATGTTTGTGAAAGGAAAGTAGAGACCACCTCAGAAGGACTTATCAGGAGAATAGATGTTAAAGCTAATGTATTCATTGTAAAATCACAAAAAAACCCTTTATTCATCCCTAACGTATCACAACATATTTTTGGAATGGATTTCACTCTTCTTAAAGGCTTTGAACTCAGTAAAAGACTATAATATCTGAGATCAGGACCCAAAGGGATGGAAAATACTATTATTGATTAAGAAGAAGAAACTAAACCACCACTGCTTTCTGTTGTGGAGAAAATAAAATAGATAATAATGAAAACAGCACAGATACTCAATTCTGATAAACTAGCATTATATCAGTGCAAACAAGTGAAATTATTTAGATTATTGTGAAGTCATTTGATTACATGGTTAATTTGAAATTGATAATATGATCAGTTAGTAATCAGAATAAACTCCAGAAACTAGATTGGGATGTTGGATACCCTCTACTATGAATAAATTAATATTTCTCCTTATTATATTTCTGGTCCTTTATCCTCATTCCATTTCCCCCTGCAATAATCCTGGCTGTGATCCAGACAGTTGCATGATTAATGTGTATTGGGCCTTTGGACTATTTCACAGCAATCCCCTGCTCCCCACTTGGCAAGCTAGATTTGAAGCTTGAAGTACTGAGGCAGCTGTGAAACACACAAGCAAGAATCTAAAGCTTCTGCATGTGTGGCAGTGTTCGGCCGCACTTAAATAGATGTTCAGTATCTTCATTCATTCCACATCTTACAAATGGTACGCTAAGACTGAGAGAGTATGATTTGCCCAGAACTACACCTTAAGATTTTGCATGAGCAATGGTATCAATCCTAGAGAGAAGTCTAACACTGCTATCTTGTACTCTTCAACATTTCTCTGCTGAAAATAGGGACGTCTTATATGATGATGATGATGATGATACCCTGCCCATCTGATGGGGTTGCCCCATCCACTCTGGGCAGCTTCCAACATATATAAAAACATAATAGAACAATAAACATTTAAAAAATTCCCTGTACAGTTCCACCTTCAGATGGCTTCTAAAGGTTGTATAGTAACTTATCTCCTTAGCTTAAGGTAAAGGGACCCCTGACCATTAGGTCCAGTCGTGACCGACTCTGGGGTTGTGGGGCTCATCTCGCTTTATTGGCCGAGGGAGCCGGCGTACAGCTTCCGGGTCATGTGGCCAGCATGACTAAGCCGCTTCTGGCCAACCAGAGCAGTGCACGGAAACGCCGTTTACCTTCCTGCCAGAGTGGTACCTATTTATCTACTTGCACTTTGATGTGCTTTCGAACTGCTAGGTTGGCAGGAGCAGGGACCGAGCAATGGGAGCTCACCCTGTCGCAGGGATTCGAACCATCAACCTTCGGATCGGCAAGTCCTAGGCTCTGTGGTTTAACCCACAGCGCCACCCGCGTCCCTTTCTCCTTAGCTTAGGGGTCGCGTAACTCCATACCCTTCCAACATTTCTCCAGTGAAAATAGAGACATGCTAAGGAAAAGCAGGATGTTCCAGGATCAAATCAGAAACTGAGACAGCTTCTGTAAATCTGGGACTGTCCCTGGAAAATAGGGACACTTGGAGGGCCTGCTATCTAGGCCCCATTCCTATATTCATTTTATATTGTGGTAAAGTCGCCATGAGGCAGTTTTTCACCAGCAGTGGATGGTTTCTTCAGAATCTGTGCCCCTCAAAGGTGAGATCCAGTAAGTTGCATGTCTCAGAAGTAATCAGCAGCAAAGTTATCCAGAATGTGGAAAAAATGTGGGAATCGAGCCTTCCTATTGCTAATTAAGCGCTAAGTCTGGCAATCCATTTTAACAGCAAATAAATGATTTCTTGGCTCCGCAGAGCTTTTCAGTGGGCTTAAGTCTTTACCCTAGTACTGCCAGGTTGGCTGACAACCTCGGTATAACGTGCTGATTTATCTGAATTCATTACCATCAATGACCTCACCATAATGCTAAGTAATGTCATATGTTTGTGACATTGCAACAGCTGTGCTCCACCTTAAGCATTTTTACGCTTGCTCTGTAAATCTTAGAATTGGCCTGCAGTTGCCTTGCATTTAAAGTGGACTTGTAAGGAATATTTTATAAGAAAAATTTGCCCACCGGGGAGAAGTAAAAGAAGCGAATAGACGCTCATATGCAGCTTAGTCACTGGCAGTCTGGTTCCTATCCCGTATAAATAACCATGAACCATGGGAAGGAAGAGCAATCATAATACAGCATAACAACGACCATTTTGTTTACTAAACAAACAGCTTTAGAAGCTAAATTTAGTGCAGAGCTAAAGAAGAACCAGGGCTTATTTTCTCATGAATCACCAATGCAGAAGTATACTAAATACGTTTGTTTTACAGTGAATTACTTTGCTTCATAAAACCTTGTTAACAAAGGCTCAGTACATGGAACACTAACAAAGAATAATTCTGCTTTGCCATTTTTGCAGCTGGGTCCTCGAAAGCTTTTGCAAGGATTGCTCAGGTGAACTACCTATAATACCCCCAAGGTGGTTGTAGGGCCTCATGAGAGTGGTGTTTTATGATGAGTGTATTCTGCAACATGTCCTTGACACAATAACAGTGCATTAGTGGTAGATTTATTCTGCTTTAACTATTCTGCAATGCTTTCCTCATGGTGCCACATTTCTGGTATTGAAAGTTACGGTGGGTGGACTGTGTGAACTACAGGATTTCTTCACACAGTTGAAACCACTCTGAAGAGACTTGCAGAGAACCCAGCTCAGAGAGTTAGGTATCCCATTGTGAGTGTTACCAAACAGGAAGGTAAAGGTAAGATAAAGGACCCCTGGATGGTTAAGTTCAGTCAAAGGGGGTGGTCTTGTGGACAAATGATGTGGGTGGGGGAGAATGGAGAAAGGCAAACGGAAACATTTAGTGTGACTTTTTACAACTTCTGGAAGCGCAGACATTAGTTACGCAAACCCATTTGCATCTGTACAGAGACGTAAGTTGAAAAAGCACACACTGGGTAAATATTTCTGCTTACATTATGGACATGGCCATGTAGGTAAAGGTAAAGGACCCCTGGATGGTTAAGTCCAGGAAAGGAGACTATGGGGTTGCGGCGTTTGTCCACAGACAGCTTTCCAGGTCATGTGGCCAGCATGACTAAACTGTTGGGATACTGCCAGGGAGACAAAGTCCATCATGATTCCACGTCGTCTCCGGACGTCCATCGATCTCCCGTAGACACGCAGTATCAGCAATTAGCGACACGAGTTCCAGAAATAGCTTCCCACATTCCAGAGCCGATGCACACTCTATCAGCAGATAATGCAAACCGCGAAAGATGCACTCAGGAGAGCATTATTTACAAGTTTATTTCTGCGTTGATCAGAACAAAGAAAAACATGACTGCCTGCTTCAGAGTTCCGGCAGAGAGAGAAACGAAAGCAAAGACACAACAGAAACATCCTGTGAAACAGGAAAATACGCAGGCTGTGACACAAACATCCTGCTCCCCTTTAAGGTGGAACGGAAAAATCCTAACATAAACTGCTTCTGGCGCAAAGGAACACCGTGACGGAAACCAGAGCACATGGAAACGCCGTTTACCTTCCTGCCGCAGCAGTACCTATTTATCTACTTGCACTGGCATGCATTGAATCTGCTAGGTTGTCAGGAGCTGGGACAGAGCAACGGGAGCTCACTCCGTTGCGGGGATGTGAACCGCCAACCTTCTGATTGGCAGGCCCAAAGGGCTCAGTGGTTTAGACCGCAGTGCCACCCACAATCTCTGAAGGAACTTACCGTATTTTTCGCCCTATAGGACGCACCGTCCCATAAGGCGCACCTAGTTTTTTGGGGGGGAAATAAAGGAAAAAAATTATTTCCCCCCCAGGCGCGGGGTTGGGGAAGCCCGAGCTTCCCCTGACCCCAGCCCCCAAACAGGCAGCTCTCTGCAAGCCGTGGGAGCCCAGTGCTGGCTCCCGCTGCTAGCGGAGAGGTCCGCGAAGCCTGGACGCGCTGAGCTCAGCGCGCACAGGCTTCAGCATGCAGGCACCTCTCCGCCAGCAGCGGGAGCGCTCCCGCTGCTAGCGGAGAGGTCCGCGAAGCCTGGACGCGCTGAGCTCAGCGCGCGCAGGCTTCAGCATGCAGGCACCTCTCCGCCAGCAGCGGGAGCGCTCCCGCTGCTAGCGGAGAGGTCCGCGAAGCCTGGACGTGCTGAGCTCAGCGCGCGCAGGTTTCAGCATGCAGGCACCTCTCAGCCAGCAGCGGGAGCGCTCCCGCTGCTAGCGGAGAGGTCCGCGAAGCCTGGACGTGCTGAGCTCAGCGCGCGCAGGTTTCAGCATGCAGGCACCTCTCAGCCAGCAGCGGGAGCGCTCCCGCTGCTAGCGGAGAGGTCCGCGAAGCCTGGACGCGCTGAGCTCAGCGCGCGCAGGCTTCAGCATGCAGGCACCTCTCCGCCAGCAGCGGGAGCGCTCCCGCTGCTAGCGGAGAGGTCCGCGAAGCCTGGACGCGCTGAGCTCAGCGCGCGCAGGCTTCAGCATGCAGGCACCTCTCCGCCAGCAGCGGGAGCGCTCCCGCTGCTGGCGGAGAGGTCCGCGAAGCCTGCATTCGCCCCATAGGACGCACCCAGATTTCCCCTTCATTTTTGGAGGGGAAAAAGTGCGTCCTATAGGGCGAAAAATACGGTACTCCTTTAGAAAGATTTTTAGAAGCAGCAACATGGATGGATCATGGTCTGGTTGGTGGAGAGGGGCATAGCCAATGGGCTGTGGCACATGTGGGAGTCAGGCTGGCAAGTATATATGTAGCCGATTAGATTGCTACTTGGGGAAAAATTCCCTTCAAATCGGTTTCGGCCTCTCTGAAGGAAATTGCTTTCAAAATTCTGCAAATGCGGTACTTAACACTAGCCAGACTGGCTCGTATCAACTTCACTCACACTCAGATTTATTGGAGGATGGCTATAGGGTCACACCAGCACATTTGGGGGCGGGAGCTAAAAAAAGGGGCCACATTTTGGGGACGTTCCTGCCATAACAGGACAAAACATTGTTAAATCTTTGGAGCTAGCTTCTACTCAACCTATCCTTGGGCTATAAGCCAAACCTTCATTTCAAACATCTTATAGGTCAACTCTTGTAGGCTGCTAGGCTTGTAGTTGCAATCTATTGTTGGAAACTTCTCAAAGGAATCTATAGTATAAGAAAGTATGGCAGTTAGCTGTGGTAGAAAAAATCGCTAGCAAATGGAAGCTTGCGTGGGGTTTGAAATCAAAGGACACATTCACAATGGATTGGGATGCCTTTATTATGTATACAGCTAAAGAGAAGACACAGCGGAACCTCACTCAACACTACAGTATTTTCTGGCTAGTGTAATTTTAAACTAGGATTGGTTTATTCATTTGGATAAGTGACTGGAATTGTGTTGTTCTAAGGGTGCTGGCCTCCCTGTAATCTGTAATCTCATCTCCTGGGGAGGAGTGGGGTGATGGTTTTTGTTTGTTTTTACTGTTCTTTGATAATCTGTAACATTGAAAGCGATATAAATATTATTTTTTAAGAATAAGAAGTTTTGGAATTTGAGTAGGAAGTTGTGGGGCATGCACTAATTGAAAACAAACTTTTGCGGGCACAAATAGCGTTAAAAGTGGGGTTGTGTATGACTGTTGCGATTGTGTCATGAGCATAGGTAAAGGTAAAGGTACCCCTGACCATTAGGTCCAGTCGTGACCGACTCTGGGGTTGCGGCGCTCATCTCGCTTTATTGGCTGAGGGAGCCAGCATACAGCTTCCGGATCATGTGGCCAGCATGACTAAGCCACTTCTGGCAAACCAGAGCAGCACACGGAAACACCGTTTACCTTCCCACCAGAGTGGTACCTATTTATCTACTTGCACTTTGACGTGCTTTCGAACTGCTAGGTTGGCATGAGCAGGGACCAAGCAACGGGAGCTCACTCCGCCGCGGGAATTCAAACTGCCGACCTTCCGATTGGCATAGCCCTAGGATCTGGTTTAACCCACAGCGCCACGCATAAAAAATCACAAATCTACAAAAAAAATGATCTGGGGTCTGGAAGGGCCTCTAGATCTTCTGCATCAGTGATACTGATGTTCTTCAAAGGACGTCCTCTAGAAGAGGGGTAGAGTTTGAAAAAAGCAGAAAGTGTGGCCTTACGTCCTAGTTTACAGAGGGTGATCCCCTGTTTTAATGAGTTGATGTCTGGTTTAAAGGTTTAAAGAAACCTAAGGAGAGAGCAGAGACCTTGATGTTCCCCACCAACACTTAACACTTGGACAGCAGATGTCTCATGGATAGCTCAGTTGGTGGAGCCTAGTGTTGATAACACCAAAGTTGAAGGTACAGTCCCTGTACGGGACAGCTGCATATTGCGTGGACAGGCGGAGTCCCCAGATCCCGAGCGGTCCCCCCTGTCATGTGGAATAATGACTCAAGACAACGTGCTATGGGATTCAATTGGTCACAGCTTTATTAAATTTCAAATGTGGGTAGACCTTGGCTCAGGCATTGGGCGTTCTCCCTCCCCAGTCCCCAGCTGGGGACCTAGGGAACTTCAGGGTTATCCAGTGTGTGTGTGGGGGGGGATGGGCCAGCTCTGGAGAACATATGTTCAAGCAGAGATAGCCGCCCCCGTTACGCCGCTGCCGCAGGGGAGAGCAATGATGACCTTTCGGCGTAGGGTCAAAGCCTCCCTTCAGAAACTTAAAACGGGGGGCGGTCATTCCTGCATTGCAGGGGGTTGGACTAGATTATCCTCGGGTCCCTTCTAACTCTACAATTCTGTGATCACATGGGTAACCTGGTTATAGTATTCTCCATTATGGTGAGATATGTTATATTCTTATTAAATTATAGCGATCATTTCCAAATCTGCATCTATATGTATAATTTAGCACGTGCTAACTTTATGCAAAACTGTGTGCACATTTGCCTATGTTTTAGTGATTTATAAGTGGCAGTCCTAGAATCAAATAAGGGCCCTGGGTTATAGTGTTGCTTCAGGAGGCAGCTCCATTCCACTACATATTTTTGCAGATCAAATGAATCCTATGCCCACCCCTAGAATACTGTAGTCAGCTCAGTAGACTGTGATGGTTACTTTTTAATAAGACAGAAACAAAAAATGAACAGCATTTCCTTTGTGATAAGCTCTGGATATTATAAAGTTCTGTGAAATGAGGGTAATTAATTTCTTTAGAATTGGCACATTAATACTACAGCTCCCCGAGGTAACAAAAAAATAAAACCCAATTAGCCTGGGCTAACAATGCTTTTAAGCTGACATGTCACAGGGTACAGGTCCAGCCTTGTTGCTGGCATGGAGCACTGAAAAAGCCTCTCTAAAGAGAGTTGCTGCAAAAAGTAATTAAATTCTTTAAGGGCAGCCTTATCGATTGCACAAAATATGAACACATGCGTAGCAGCAGAATATGAATGCATACTTCAGCACATTAAGAATCTTTGACAGTTATTGGAGAAGAATAAAAAAATGAGAAAATAACATGGTTTGACATTTATGTGGATCATTCAAGAAGATCAAAGTAAACGATCTTATAATGGCAAAGAATATATATATATATATATATGTATATGTATATGTATATGTATGTATATGAAATATGGTTGCTGTTGCATACACAATATAATAGCTGAATATCAAAAATCAATTATTATACAATTTTTGTTGATGGGCTTCCATATTATTCTCTATCATAGTTGGTTAGGATGGGGAAAACATTTGGCAACTGGGAGCATTAGACTGTAAGGTTCGGAGAGGAGTTTGAGGAGTTCTCCTAATGTTACCCATCTTGTCCCCAGAGAAGTCTGCAGTTTTGAGAACATTGCCTGTGGAACATCCTTAAAGAACATTGGAAGATGCTTGCTTGGCGCTTGAACTTACTGATCCATTTCCGCCCTCTGATATGCTTAATTCACTATGCTTTAAAGACCTTTTAATCTCAAATGGATTTGCTTCTGCCCCCGGCCCCCAGTCGTGAAACTGCTTGCTATAGAGTAGTCCAAATGAAGCCTACAGATAAGCAGGCAAAGAGTTATTCTGTGTTTTAGAATTAGCACAGCCATTTTGCTAGATAAGAGGCAGCAGAATGAAAAGTTGCTTAATTTTGTGTACAGGTGCTATCTTGCAAGACTCTAAAGCAGGGATGGCCTCCAACTATAGATTTGCTGGCCTCTTAACTGCCCAGCCAGAATGCCCAATTGGTCACGGATGATAATAGTTGCAGTTAAGTGACACCTAGAAAACCAAAGAATGAGTCCTCGCTCTTGATCTATTCTAAAAAGCTCTACTACTGTGCTATATGGATTGCAATGGAAGTGGAATCTTTCTGTGTGAATATATTTGTTATGTACTGAGCTTGGATCCTAGAACAATAGGCAGGTAGGATCCTAGAATGGAACAACCTGATTGGCCTGCAGGAGCAGCCCAATCAGGCTCCAGGAGGGAAGCAGAATCAGCCAATCACACAGGACCTATCGTGTAAATAATGTATATAAAGCCAGAGGGTTGGGGGGAAATTCATTCACTGTCTTTATGAGCTTCAACAAAGAGCTATGCGACTCCGAGTATATTTCAGTATTCTTTTCCCAACTTTGAACTGAATACTGAATCGCCTCTAGGGAGTTCCATATGCATATTGGACTACCCCAACGTTTTTCCCAAATTGAGGCAAGTGGCAACAAGTTGTTGAGTTAGCTTGCACATGAGCAAGTGATAGTGTATGCATCTTTGTTTATTAGATCATTCCTTCTCCAGGCTGAATTTTAAAAAAAGAATCTGACCCTTCTGGCAGCTATAGAAGAAGTTTTGTGTGCATCTAGATCTGGATTGTGGGTGATTACCCTTTGACTAACGGTGGGTATCACCCATTGAAAGAATGGGCTCAAGGAACCTACTATGATTTCAGTGGGTTTACGGATTCAGTCTGATTTCATCTTGTCTGTAGGAAATAGTATGCGGTAGATAAACCAACAAATTGCAGTATTGTTAAATAGCATTTTGTCTCCAGATTTCCTTGCTTAAATTATAATATGCAAGCAATGCTGATTAGCACAACACCCCCCCCCCCCGACATATTCAATATAAATTGCATTGAATTGTCTTTAATGTTGTAAAATATCTAGTTTCTTGGATACATTCCAGGACAGCCAAACTGCATTAAGAGATATAATATACAGGATGGTTTTGAATGTCATTATTTAATTGGCAAATAGATTTTTCTCTTGCCATCAATGGCAAAGGAAGACATTTGATACCAGGGGCTGGATTAAATGTTTTATCAATTTCTCGTGTTTAGGGATCTTTATGGAACAACAAGTTTGTCCCTTGGGCGAGCCCTTGTCAACTGCAATAAAGAGATCCACACAAGTGAGCGAGACGCATTTTTGCAGGATTTACTGTGAGACTGAGATTCTCTGCATTGGCTGGGTGCTTTTAGCAGCTGCTCTCTTTGGTGTTTTGCATCCAAAGGATTTTTTAAAAATACAATTTTCTTGCCACCGTGGATTTACAACCAGCTTTTCTTTTCATGGAAGGAGGTGAGTATCTGATGAATACAGATGCTATAGCAGTGACATAGGGTTTTTATTTTACAATAAATACTCTGCAGCCTTGAACTCATAATCAAGTACTTCCTGGTTTGATTCAAGATGCGGTCTCCACTGTAGCGTAGAGAAAATGTAATGCTTACAGATTGCAAGACTGCTCGACTTTATTTAGCTCACTTTCTGTATTCCCTGTGCACCCGACAGGAATCAGGGCATGCAGTTAAATCCTACTGAGGTGCTTTTCTTAAGGAGTGTATCTGTTGCATCTTTAAAAAGGCCAGGTGAATTTAGTTAGGATGTGTAGTATTAGATTAAGGTGTATTGGAAGCGTGGTTCTTATTGGTAGATAACTTTGACTGGTATTATTATTAGTTTTAAGTCTTTCTTTTCTTATATAGTCTTCCTCCTCCAGTTGTATGTATGGAATTAATCACATTCAGAGGTCATTAAACTTGTGTATTTCATAAGCAGGGATTACATTTGGTTATTATACCAGAAATATATGCTTTTGAGTTTAAAGGAAATATACTGGGAACTGGGAGCATTGTTGACGTTGTAAAAAGAGGCATACTTGGCATGTGGAATTCACTGCCACAATATGTGCTCATGACCACTGATATAAAAAGGTAAAGGTACCCCTGCCCGTACAGGCCAGTCTTGGCAGACTCTAGGGTTGTGCGCCCATCTCACTCAAGAGGCCGGGGGCCAGCGCTGTCCGGAGACACTTCCGGGTCACGTGGCCAGCGTAACATCGCTGCTCTGGCGAGCCAGAGTCGCACACGGAATGCTGCTTACCTTCCCGCTAGTAAGCGGTCCCTATTTATCTACTTGCACCCGGGGGTGCTTTCGAACTGCTACTTTGGCAGGAGCTGGGACTAAGCAACGGGAGCACACCCCGCCGCGGGGATTCGAACCGCTGACTTTTCGATCGGCAAGCTCTAGGTGCTGAGGCTTTTACCCACAGCGCCACCCGCGTCCCGACCACTGATATAGGTGGGCTTAAAAGGAGGAACTTCACAGAAGGTAGGTCTAGCATTGGCTGTTAGCTATTACAGCTGTTTGTATCCTCTGTTGCTAAAGGCAATGCATCTTTTTGAACATGAGGACAAATAGCTGTCATTGTGCTGTCAGCGGCTCTCGGCTGGTTGCCCAGGAAATTAAAAAGCCAAGGAAAAGTTTCTTGCCATCCTTTTTTATTTCGATTTTTACAGAGAGAGGCTATAGACTCCAGCCTCTTGGATAATGGCGTTATCCCGAGTGAATCTCCACCACCCCTGGCTCTCCCACTTCTTCATTCTATGGGTGCTGCTACGAGCCCTCTGTCTTCGAGCTCTTTGCTCTCCTACTTTTAAGGCTCGCCGGGTTCTGGGAGATGGTGGGTCTGGAGTGCTTTCTAGTGACAATGTGTCCGGCTCTGCTCGCTCCGCCTCTCCCATGATCTCCCAACTTTCCCCCTCATCTACCTCTGAGCTGTGACCTCCCGCAAACCACTGTTGTAAATCTATACTGTCTTCCTCTTCCTCCTGCCCAGCCCCTGACAATAGCAAAGGCAGGAAAGGCTTCAAAGGAACCAACTCCTAGGTTCCTTTGGCCCTCCCAATAAAATATTTGAGGGAGCCTTTCCCCAAAAGTTGATGGGTGCATTGGCTAGTGCATTGGCTGCCCTCTGTGGAATGTCCTCCCATTAGATGTCACTTTTTGACTTTTAGAAGACATCTGAAGACAGTCGTGTTCAGGGAAGTTTTTAATGATTTATGTTTTATTGTGTTTTTAATATTTTGTTGGGAGCCACTCAGCCCAGGGTGTCTGGAACTACCCAGATAGGTGGCATATAAATAAATTATTATTATTATTAGAATGGTGTCTGTGTTTGCAGCACCTTGTGATTGATAATGCAGGGTGGGGCTTTCCTGCCCCCCCCACCCAATATTTTAATCAGGTTGGCACCCCTTGCTGGCTTCATGCTCTATCGACTTCCTTGAAGAACCTGGCTTGCCACTGCAGAAACATGATAACTCTAGATGGACCTTTGCTCTGATCTAGAGGGCGCTTGCTCTCTTCTTTTTATTTTTTAAAAATGAGTTGCACAATGTATTCATACACACATATACAATCTGTCTAGTTAAAATAAAGTGGTTTTTTTATTTTTAAAAATTGATTTATCAAATTTGTATACCCCCTCTTCACCCAAAGATCACAGGGTAGTTCACAACATAAAGTGAAAAGCACTTTATGGTCAAACATTGTGCTGATATTTACCGCTCCTAACATCACAAGTAATAGCCATCACTCAAAGAACTTACTTGGTTGGCCATTACATAGCAGGTTAGTTTGGACAGCGTTCACCCGCTCTGAAACGGTTCTGGCAGTGCCCCGTCCTGCAGCTTTTGCTAGATGTGTTTTTGTCACCATTAGCATATTTGCAATAACTTATACAGAGACCTAAGTATTTTCAGCAACCCGAGAATAGTATTTTAGGTTCTAAAAGCACCAAGTATCTTATGCTTTCACAAATTAAATTTCAGATTGTACACCACGAAGCGTGGATAAACAGGCATTCCTGAAATATGTATATAAAAGGGGGGGCCCTCTTTTTCTGGGCCTTAGATCTCTTCCTTGGCTTGACCCCTCACTAGCTCAGCTTGGTCTCCTGAGCGTTTTTGTCTGGCTGGAATGTATGCTTGAACTCTGATAATTCCTCTTGCTTGTACGGATGGGAAGATAGAGAGGGCTGTGAGGAGAAACTAAAGGTAAAGGTAAAGGACCCCTGACAGTTAAGTCCAGTTGCAAACGACTCTAGGGTTGCACTGCTCATCTCGCTTTACTGGCCGAGGGATCCAATGTTTGTCCGTAGTTTTTCCGGGTCATGTGGCCAGCATGACTGAGCCACTTCTGGCGAAACAAGAGCAGCGCATGGAAACGCCATTTACCTTCCCACCGGAGCAGTACCTATTTATCTACTTGCACTTTGACATGCTTTCTAACTGCTAGGTTGGCAGGAGCAGGGACCGAACAACAGGAGCTCACCCCATCGTGGGGATTCGAACCACTGACCTTCTGATTGGCAAGCCCTAGGCTCAGTGGTTTAGACCACAGTGCCACCTGCGTCCCTGAGGAGAAACTAGCCCACTGCAAAAAGTACATTCGACATTTGTTATTTGACCCATTTTGCCTCTGGCCCCACCTGCCCCTGGCGTGTGGCCCGTGGAAAGTTGCCAAGAAGGGAAGGATTGCCTTTGGCTGGAAAGTGCCCACCCATAGTATAAAGTCTATTCTGCGAGCTGGGCATTTCCTTATGCTCTTGTTTTTAAGCTGTGACCCTAAATTCTTGACAATAAATGTCATGGAGCATAATAGGGCATTCAATCATGAGCACATATATGCCTGTATGCCGTGTGTGTTCCTGCTATGTTCCCTGTAATGTGTGAGAACTATTTTTGAACATGTTTGTTCATAAACCCCAACAGCATTTTCACTCAGTATTCCTTTTGTATAACAGAAAGTTTTCGACAGTGTATTGAAGCATCTGTAAAGAAGGGGGCTAATAACTAAAAGGCTCCGCTAAACTTTATCTTCTTCGTCATAATTCAGATGGTGATACCTCACTTTAAACAACTGAGATATGAACAAGCTTGATGGCCAGTCTCAATTGTTTTGCTTCTCCCTTCAGCTGAGCCAACAAACAAATCAGGAAGTTTTTCATTAACTTTAGTTTCCTGTTTCATCCAAATTGAGAAACTATGGTTATGAACTTTGGAACAAACCACTATATATAATAAACCAACTTCAAACCATGGCTTAATATCCTGCTTTCTTCCGTAGTTTCCCTGTACAGACAACATAGGCAACTATAGTTAATTGAAGACTTCTGGTTCAATCGCTTGTTTGCATGAAGGAAAGATCAAACTGACTGTGAGCCTTAATAACCTCTTGCCTTATTTAGCTGAAATATAATTGTCTGAACACTGCCAGTCACACTCGAGTTCCCTAGGACTACTGTAGAGATTTTTTTAAAATAACTTTTTGTAATGTTTCTTCATCAAACTGGATAGTCTGAACTCATTATTCTAGTAGGCATTTCCCGGGGAGGGGAAAGCGAAATAGCATAATAGAATCTTAGAGTTGGAAGGGACCCAAGAGTCATTTAGTCCAACCCCCTGCAATGCAGGAATCTCAGCTATAGCATCCATGACAGATGGCCATCCAACCTCTGCTTAAAAACTTCCACCACCTCTTGTGGGAGTCTGTTCCACTGCTGAACAGTTCTTACTGTCAGAACGTTTTTCCTGAATGTTTAGTCAGAATCTACTTTCTTGTGACTTGAAGCCCTTGGAGAGCCAGTGTGGTGTAGTGGTTAAGAGCGGTAGACTCGTAATCTGGGGAACCGGGTTCGCGTCTCCGCTCCTCCACATGCAGCTTCTGGGTGACCTTGGGCTAGTCACACTTCTCTGAAGTCTCTCAGCCCCACTCACCTCACAGAGTGTTTGTTGTGGGGGAGGAAGGGAAAAGGAGATTGTGAGCCGCTTTGAGACTCCTTTGGGTAGTGATTTTAAAGTGGGATATCAAATCCAAAGTTTCTCTTCTCTCTCTCGGTTCGAATCCTGCCCTACAGAGCAGGAGAAAACAAGTGTGTTCCCTCTTCCATGTGACAGCCCTTAAGATATTGTGAGACTGCAGTCAAGTGCAGAGCTACTGGAGTTTGAGGGCGGAAATTATTGGGTGTTGGAGAAGTGTTCTGTAAGTTCAGGGAAGGGGTACTGGGATTTGTATGAGAACCAAGCTGGTAAGAAGTAGAGTGGGCGAAGATGGATTGATGAACGGAACAGAAGTGCAGGGCAAGGCTGTTTTATCGAAAGGTTATCACTGCCACGTTAGCGAGTGGATGGATATGGATTTCGCTTATATTGTTAACCACCCACACAGTACAGTTCAATATCCCTCTCTGTTCCTGTTAGCATTTGCTGGGGTCACCGCTGAACACACTTTTGAGCAGTTCCTCCTCTGTGCGAGCTGGAAACATATTTCTTTTCAGGGTTATTCAAGCATGCATCCTTTTATTCTTTCCCGTGAACATATTTATTGTGACTACTGAAAAGTTATCGTTCTCTAAAATGTGTGAAGCCTTCCCCGCTGCCTCTCTCAGGGACATACAGGTATAGAAACTGTTGCTTCAAAAAGACGTTGCTTGGAAATATGGTCGCTGTTGCTTTTTTCTCTCCCTGGAAACCTTGTACTGTTCTCATTCTTTCCCAACATTTCGTCCGTCCCCCCCTTTTCTTTTTTGAAGATTCGACACTGCAACTTTTGTCCTTGGCGAGGCCGAAAAAACAAAACAAATGGTGGAGGGCCTTGAAATGTTTACCCTCGTTGCTTTTAAAACGTTTTTTTAAAAAATCAAATATAAACAACAAATTATAAACGGCATTGTTTTTGTACACCTGTGGAGATTTTTGTTTTAAAAATGAGTTCCTTCTTACACAAACGATGGTGTGCCCATTTTCCACACCAGTGCTTTAATCATTTTTTGACTATTGTAAGATGGCATGGGCAAGAAAATGCAAATAGGCTGTAGAAATGGAAAACGACAACAGCCCTGTGATCTTAAATAGCAAATTTGTGCTATTAGTAGTAATTAGTATTACAACCAATTGATTCTAAATTCTTATTAATTAAGTTGAACAACACTTTATATTCGTTTACAAATTACGTTCATGTAATAAAGGGTGAATTGTTGTTGTTATTGAGGTCAGGTCACCTGAATTTAGCGCAGTTAAAATATCACTAGCTCTTTGTATTAGTTTTATATCCAGGTGCTTTAGTACTGCCTGATTCTTTGATTCAGTAAATCACTGTGAATAAACAACCATTTGTTAATGTGAGAACATAAAAAAATTGCATTGTGTACGTGGCTGCGGTGCTTCTCATCATAATGAGCCCCCCGTTCTGTTTATTATTGTAGAATTCTGTTTTGTTTCTATTCTTGTTAAAGGCGAATGGCTCTGTCCAGAATTTCCATGTTGCAGAATATCCCTATGGAGATGGTGTACAGCATGTGCCTCATTTTTTTTTTTTATATACAGCTAATAAGATCCTAAATGTGCATTCTGGCTTCTTGGAGACATATTGTAAAAATAAACCATCCAAATGAGTGCTTTGCCGAGTGCTTGTGTAGAAGTGTGGAAACAAAGTAATAAATTCCCTTTCCACACCTGAAAATTAATATTGACAGATAGCATTACAGAGGTAAATGGCAAATATCAAAACAAACAAACAATTGCATAGCAGGATTGCTATTTCTTTCCTTTTGCTGTTCAGTATACCATTTCCTTGCAAATTACACCAAAGCTGAACATTTGCAAAATCACCTTGGTACAGGATTTGTCCTTTCAACCTATTCCCATAGCTGCACCTTCCAGCCCCAATTGCTGTCTTGCTTCTTAGTTCTTGCTGTCTTTTTATACTTTCTTTGGTATATTTGGTTCATAAAATCACAGCCAGAAGTGCAAGCGTTATTATAATAAAACAAGTCATGCCTACCTTACATTTTGTGTCATCACCTAGGATATTGTGTGCTCAGTATTATCACTTGTACCATAAGAAGGAAATTAGAGCATGTATTTTCCACATGGAGAAATCAAATGTAATCTAAATGCAAACCACGAGTTTTATTGCATGGCAGCCTTTGATAGCAGCACTGCTATTACTAATTCCACTATGACAAGACTACATTGTAGTCCAGAAATTTCCAACACTGTTTTTTGTTTTTGTTTTTTATTGCTTGGTTTTGGTGTGTTTTTTGTGTGTGTGTTTTTGCCTTTTAGCTTTGCAAAATCAACAGAATTTGGTC